>NW_027418672.1:0-58410 GCF_009905375.1 Apium graveolens
ATACATAGCATGCATTCTTCACAACTTTGACATATCCTAACGGATGGGAAGAGGTAGTGCTATATAGATGGCTAAGAGTGTTCAATCCCATAAAAAAGATGCGATGAAAATTTGAGAACAGCATGTACAACGAAGATATAGAACCTAAAACCACTACAAACTACCTAAAACCTAAAGTCTAGATTATCAAATTAGTACTCTAGTTCTAGCTAAAATTAAGCAAAGGCTCAAGATGACTACTACAATAATAAAACCAGACAAAGGGACAAGATGAAACAAGGCTCAAGTCAATGTAGGTAAATTGGGTTTTTCCTTTCAAACACAATTTAAGCACAGCCAGAATCACTCCCCACAGTCCATTCACCCTCCAACAACTCCACTTATATACGTCAAACAACGAAAAAACAAAACTATAATTCCAAAAGACTCTTGACTTACTCAAACCAACAATCTCCGGAATATATTTACAACTTCAAATATCACATGCATAAAGATAATCCAATGAAAATTAACATAACTTTAACGAATTCAAAAACATCATAGTCGTATAAGGATTTGAAGCAAATCATATGGTACATTAAAAACATCAGGTAGTCAACCAAGGAAAGCTCAGAATACTTGGTAAATGATTACCCTTCAATCAAATAGTTTAGAATTTGGTATCAGGCCAATCTATGCAATAGTAGCACATTGTCCCCGAATAACTTCCTTTTCATCATTATCATCTCTCTCTCTCTCTGTCTCCCCTCTTTCTCTCCTTCCTTCTCTCTCTCTCACAAGCAGGGAAGTCAAGCTTTATTAAGAAACAAACTCCAATCGTGTCTTCTTTTTCCTTGAAGTCCGTCATTCCCTCCAGGGATACTAGACTCTCCGAGTAAGCGCAGCAACAGACAATATGGCATGATTTTGGTTCCTTCCCCATACTCTTGATTGCATGGGTTTGGAGATTAACACTGCATAGTTCCCGTTTGAAAACTCATAAATAAAGTATCACCATTTTTAAAACATTGAAACAAATGTTCTCCACTACCGGTATATAGTTAGTTCTTTACCAATAACCGGTCCAATAGACATCTTTCTCCAAACATCACATCTCTCGTTGAAAACATATACATCAACCGGTTCAGTTAGTAACACTTTCCGATTATAAACCATGACAGCAATAGAATCCTCAAAATTCATTATAACAGCATCTTGTTTTTGATCAATTGAACCAATTTCAGGCAACAGCCGAAAGATCTCGTTTTGAACATCAAACCAGATCACAGTGAGACGTGAATTTTTACCATTAGGTTGTACATTCAACCAATAAGGGGAACCACGGAAAACAACTTGCAGTGCAAGAGGAGGCACATAACCACGGAAAAGGAAGTTGGAGGGGGTGATCTTCTTCCAACAACGTTGTTTGCATGAATAGATATCCCCTACTAATGGTTGGTCTTCAATGGTAATAACGTACATAACTTTAAATCATTAGCAACTGAGTCGAAACCAAATCCAAAACAGTCTTCAATCAAGCCATCATGCTCTCTTTCCTCAAATCTACTAGGGAGAAGTGGGATATTGGCCAAACACTGCTTCGTAGCAGGATTCCATATTACAAATTCTATTCCTTCAAACTCGTGATGCCAATTATAAAAACACACTAAACCATTTACGGAGCCAATCATGGCTGTGGACCCTTGAAATAGAGACTCGTCTCTAGTCTCTTCATACTTTTTCCTTTCACTAGTCATAACAAGGAGAGAATCTTTGTTGGGATTAAGATCAAGATGAGACTTGATGAAATCAGGGTTATATGAGATGAGCAAATTCCAGGATTTACAAACTGATTTAAATCTCGAAACTGATTTTACAGGAAGTCGGGGCAATATCTCGGACTCGATGATTTCTGATGGAAGGAAAGAAAGATTGCAATATCTTTTGACAGCCATGTTGAAACAATACAATCGTACTTGTGTTTAATAACGACGAAACACGAATGTATGAATGAATGAATATATATAGGTTGTTTAGTAATTAGACGTAAATTCTCAACTCCGAACACATGCTCGGGAAGTACTTTTGTAGTACATTCTTTCTTAGTATTATTGTTATACAGCATAACAATAATACTAAGAAAGAAAAAAAACTACAAATTTTGTTAATTTCACAATTACAAAAATATAAAAATACATCAAATTCACATTCTAAAATAACTAAACAAAATTATATATATATATATATTATCACCACTAAAAATAAATTAACAAACATAATAATTTTTAAAAGAAAATAAAAAATTATAAAAATATTATAATTTTTTTTAAATCATCCGTGCATCGCACGGGTATAAAGCTTGTTCGACGTAAATTCTCTAACTCCGAACACGTACATACTCCGGAAGTACTTTTGTAGTACATTCTTAAAATCCCACGTGGCTTGTTGAGAAATAAATAAACGCGTGGTCATTTAATTAATTAAATTAATGAAAATTTCGAATGACAGTTTTATGACAGTTTATCGATCGCAAACTGACTACCGCACAAGTTTCTATTTACATATTACACGGTGCGGGTCCCAAATGTCATTTTTGGGTAAAATAGTCCTTAATGTCATTTTAAAAAAATATGACCCTAAATATCACTTCAAAACGCGGTCTTTTGTTCCGTTTTTTCTAAACCCAAAACACAGTCTCTATTTGCTTTTATTATTATTCATAATTTTCAACATGAAAAAGCGTGGATTCGTGTTATGTTTTTCAAATGTTTTTTTATTTTTTATGGTAAAACGGGGAATGGAGTTTGGTTTTTTTAGGAAAACTCATGTTCAAGTTCCGTTTTGCATTCTTTTTTTACCAAAAAATACTAGATAATGTTATATTTTTTAGCTTAACACGTTATTCTGAAGGATGTTTTATTAGTATTTTATTGATAACTATAAATATTTATAAAGTCCAAATTAAGAAATGGTGAACCTTAAAATATTAAAAATAGTTAATGATCACGATCGGTTCGGTTCCTAAGGTTTAGGCCGATCCCATATTAAATTAGGGTTTAGGCTCTACGGTTTAGGGCCTAAAGACCCTAAACCTTAAATCCTAAACTCTAAATTGGTGTACGTTTCATTAATTTATTTTTTAATATCTCTAAAACTCAAAAGGGATTGGTTTTGACTGGATCGGGTCGGGCCATATTTTCGGGCCAAGACTTTTTATGCATATGTAGTCTATAGTCACAAACTGCCTACCACACAAGTCTCTATTTATATATTATAGGCATCTCCAACTAAAATAGCTATTTTAATTAGTTAAAACAGTATAATGATAAAGCATATTTTAAAAATAATGTTAGTCATTATTTTTTAATTTTAATAATTTTATTTATATTTTATATCTATCTTTTGAAGAAAAAGAGGTTGTAAATGAATTATTATAAATATTTTTTTTAATTTTTTAAACATTAAACATATAAAAAACTAGTTAACAAATATTACCTATATATATTACAAAATATTTTCTAACTTTTGTTTAGTAAATCCTACATCCTTTTGTTCAGTAATCCGACGTCAAATCTGAACTCCGAACACATACATACTCCAAAAGTACTTTTGTACTACATTCTTAAAATCCCACGTGACTTAGTTGAGGGGTAATTAAATGCGTGGCCTTTTTCTTCTTTCCTCCCCTCTACTAGGGTTTGTCCATTTTCAAGTAAATCGAGGGGCTTCCACTGGTTTTCTCCGGTAGAAAGCCCCAACCCCTTCATTTTTAGTTATTCTCGTTAATTTCCTTTCAATAAAACTCAATTTTTTTGGTATATGTGTCTCTCCTCTTAGAGTGTGTGTTTTGTCTCTCCTTTTGGAGTGTTTGTAATGTTTTTATTTAGTCATGCTTGGGTTTATCTGGTGATGGATATGTTGAGAACGAATTTATTGATATTTTTGGTGATCAGCAACGCCTATATCGGATTTGGGACAGTGGTGATTATTACAAGAGTTCACCTTTCACAACTAAAGATTGTTCATCTTTCATGGGTTTACACTTTCGACATGTCTATAGATGGTATCCGGCATGTAGATAGCTGAGGTACGTTCGACATGTCTATAGCTAGTGTCCAGCATTTAGATAGTTGGGGTGCCACTTCTCCAATCTCATTTTATGCGATTGGTGTTTCAATTTAATGAAAATTTTCTGCATTTGTCAAAAAAAACGCGTGGCCTTTTAATTAATTAAATTAGTGAAATTTCTTGTTTTTTTCAAAATGGGAAAATTTCACTTGATGGTTTATAGTCACAAATTGCATACTACACAAGTCTCAGAGTATTTTAAACGGATATAACTATTTAAATTAACTAAAACATTATAAAATTATCTAAAATTTATTCAATCAATAAGAAATTTTACTTTAATGATATTAGTTATAATGGTAAGGCATATTTGAAAAATAATATTAATTATTATTTTCAAATTTTAACAATTTTATTCATATTTTTTATCTATCTTTTGAAAAAAAGAGGTTGTAAATGAATTATTATAAAAAACATTTATTTAATTTTTTTATTTAATACAAGTGAAAATAAAATATACAATTAATAAAAAATTGATATAATTGTAGTAATCTGAATATTTGAAAAACTAGTTAACAAACATTAGCTATATATTATAAAATATTTACTAATTTTTTATTATATTCGTTCATAAGTAATTTTGTTAAAATGATTTTTTTATAATAAAATAGTTTAAAAAATTACACCTAACATTAAATGAAATTAAAATATAATATTAAAAATAATACACACTCTCACACACACACATATGTATATATATATTATAACTATTAAATTATAAATATATATACATGTATACACAAATAACTAGGGTTATAGCACGAGAAAACATTAATTTTAAGGAAATGAGGTGGATTAGATATAGATGATGGTTTCTCATTCAATATATGTTGCTTGATATTTTCTAATTATCTAAAAGTTTTGTTAATAAGTGTGTGAGAGGTATCTTTTTTCATATTAGGTATATTTACAAATTTTTTAATAATGGTTAGCCATGTTTAAAAAATAATATTGATTGTTATTTTCAAATTTTAACAATTTTATTCATATTTTATATCTATCTTTTAAAAAAAAGAGGTTGTAAAAAATCATTATAAATATTTTTTTAATTTTTTTATTTAATACAAGTGAAAATAAAATATATAATTAATAAAATCTTTTTTTGATATAATTGTAATAATCTAAACATCTGAAAAACTAGTTAACAAACATTACCTATATATATTACAAAATATTTACTAACTTTTTAATATAGTCGTTTGTAAGTGATTTTTATAAATACATAACGTACACTAAAAATAGTTATAAATGTAATTAATAAATTTAGTTAACAATGAAATTTTTTTTAAAAAAATATTTTAATAAAAATAAACTTAACATTAAATAAAATTAAAATAAAATATTAAAAAGTAATACAAATATATATGTATAATAACTATTAAATTATAAATATATATACATATATAATTACACACATAACTAGGATTATAGCGGGAAAATCATTAATTTTATAGGAAGATGACATGGATTTAATATAGATGATGGGTTCTCATTTAAACTGCTGATTTCTCGTTATAAATTTTGCTCATAGGTGTATTTATTGGACATGTCTCTTTTTTACATAAAAAGTGACTGCAATTGTGACTGAAATATTATGAGACTAACTCACCACTATTTGGTAATATGCATTTATTTTAATTTTGCTTAAAAAAGAATTAAGAGAATCTTAACTAATTTTTACTATTTATCATTAAAAATTAAAACGGAAAATAATACATAATTGTAGATGAGGTGTTTGTTTTCAAGACCTCGTTATGCAACTTAAAAATAATCGCAAAAAAAATTAGATAAAAAAAATGATGCAAAAGAGAATCTTTATTTAGTATCATATTAATTGTCCCATCACTAGATTCTAGCCCAACTTCCTCAAAGTCCTTGTGCAGTGCAGCCAAGTCTTCCCTAGCCTATCGGAGAACTTTCTTGCATATTAACAGAACACTTTACTGGAACACATTTCATACAGCGTCTTGTTCAGATTGTTGATGTTTAGGCTGTTGACTATAATCTCAAATCTATTTGATTTATCACTTGAAAATCTAAATACATGAATCAAGTCTGTTGATCTAATCATCATGTATCTTATTTATTCATGTAAATTTTTTTGATATAATTGTAAAGATCTAAACATCTGAAAAATTAGTTAACAAACATTACCTATATATTAGAAAATATTTATTAATTTTTTGTTATATTCATTTAAAGTAATTTTGTTAACAGTGAAATTTTTTAAAATAAAAAAATTAAAAAAATTACACTTGACACAAAATAAAATTAAAATATAATATTAAAAAAGGGTTTTGGTCCGCAACCCCCCGGTGGTTGTAGTAACCACCGGGTGCCCCGCATTGGTTCATTGCGGAAACCAACATTGGTTCATTGCAGAACACCACCCGCATTGGGACATTGCTGGCCCGCATTGGGATATTGCAGGTGACAACTGCCGCAATACTTAAAGGCGGTAGGAATTTTATGAATTAATTTTTGCTTCGATAATAACGGAGTTAGAAACCATTTATTCTATGAATGTAGTATTGTTAAAATTGTTTATTGATCGAAAGGTGTCGTCTTCCGTCATACTTGTTTTTCTAAAACTTTTTTGAGTGAATTCTAATCAAAATATTTTAATTTAAATTTTAAATATGTCAAAATTATGTATAATAACACATTTGTATTGTTTAATGAAGTTATGATGAATCTTTTTTTTTATAAAAAAAATTTCCATTTATTATCAATTGTATAATGAGTTAAAATTTTAAAAATAAATTATATATATAATCGGAAAAATAATTAAAATATTAGTTTTAATGAAAAAAATAAAAATCCGAATATGGTAACTAAAATGTATGAATGTAGTATTGTTAAAATTATTTATTAATCCATAAACAATCATACTTGTTTTTCTAAAACTTTTTTGAGTGAATTCTAATCAAACTATTTTAATTTAAATTTTAAATATGTCAAAATTATGTATAATAACACATTTGTACTGTTTAATGAAGTTATGAAGAATAAAATATTTTTTTATAAACAAATTTTCCATTTAAAAAAATAAATGAGGATAAAATGATAGAAAAAATCCCTCCCGCAAGGCGTCAATGCGGGAGGTGTTCACCACAGCCCCAACATATATAAAATACTGCGACGGGTGGTTGTGGCAGAGTGTATTTTTATACAATTTGTTACGATAAAATATTTAACATTCCGGGGGCTAAGTTGTTTTATTTTTTTTATAGGTAACGAAAATTCGATAAAATTTTATTGAAACATTTGCTGCAGCAATGCTTTAAAGAGGCAAATCTTTCTAGAGCAAAGATCCAATGCGATAGATCGGTCAAACTCCTCAATGTTTGACCGGTCAATTTTTATTAATATTGGCACAAAATTGATATTAATTTCAAAAAAACCCATATGATTATTACTACTATTATTTTGAATTTATAATTTTACCTGATTAATATTGATATTCAAAAATATAATTAAATTAAAAATATTAACTCGAAAAATAAGAATTTGATTTAATATTTGCACAAAAAATAAGGTTGAATTCATAAAAAGCATAAAATTAATAATATAAAATTTTATTATTAAAATTCATAATATTATTATTTTAACTAAAATAACTCATTTGATAATTGTAAAAAACATAAAACTCACAATATTTCGTAATAATAAAAATTTGAAAATACTATTTCGAAGAAATAATTAAAAAAAACTTTTTCACTCAAAAATTTTAAATTCAATATTTAATTTAAATATTTTAGTTTAAAAAATTAATTCAAAAATATCAAAATATAAGTTCAAAAAAATATTTAAAATTTCATTTTTAACAAAAAAATGAATTAGAATAAATAAAACAGGGAAGAACCGTTACATTTAAATCAGCGTTCTCCCGCAATGAGTCATTGCATCTTCCGCAATGACTCATTGCTGGAAGGGGAGTGGCGCAATGCGTGATTGCGGAAAGAACTCTTCCTTAATGGTTCCAAAAGCTGGTTGGTGGTCATCTTTAATGAGTCACTCCAGCAATGAAACATTTCTGGAGATGTGTTCAACAGTTTATTTGATACTTCCTTTCTTCTTCCTCATTTTACAATTTATTTTCAATAATTTCAAATTTTTTGGTTATTATTTCATCAAAGGTGATATCAAAAGGTTAGTTTTCGATTGTTGATGGCTTCTTTTTAATTTAAAGATTGTAGTTCTTCTAGTGAAAATGATAATTACAATTATTACACCCCCGTCAGACGAACCCCGTAACTCGTCGTAAGTTATTTGTCGATGAAGATATTGTAAATCTTGATAGTGATGATAATATGAATAACGTTGATGGTGATGATGTTGGTGGTGATAATACTGATGTTAATAATGTTAGTGGTCATAATGTTGATTTTTAAAATGTTGATGGTGATAATGTTGATTTTGATAATGTTGGTGGTGATAATGTTGGTGGTCATAATGTTGATGATAATGTTGGTGGTGATAATTTTGACGGTGAAAATGTTGATGATGTAAAAGATGAGAAAAATGTTGAGAAAAAGAATCATGGATTTAAGAATAGTAACGATGTTGTGCCTTATGTCGGCAAGATTTTCGATACATTGGATGATGCAGAAACATTTTATAGGAATTATGGTCGAAAAGAGGGATTCGAGATAATAATTAGGAATACTCATAGGCGAACAAACACAAATGAACCATCATACCGTTTGTTTATTTGTCGAAAAGATGGAAGGGTAGGAGCGACGCCGTTGGAATTAGGTAAAGGAAAACGAGTTAGAGAGGTAATTCCACGAATGAATTGTGGTGCTCGAATGTGTGTCGTTCACAAAGTGAAGATGGACAAATGGCAAATTAGCTCGGTGGATTTAGAACACAATCATAGATTTGTGTCGCCGAAAAAAGTTCAATTTTTTCAATGATCACTCAACATGGATCCTATGACGCGATCATTGATTGAGTTGTTTAACAAATCGGGAATTGAGACGAGCAAAGTAATGAAGTTTCTTAGCGAGACAAGGAGGTGTTGAAAATCTTGGTTCTTCTAATCAAGACGTATGTAATGTCTACGTTATATTCTGCGACGAGTGTTTGATTCGGGTGATGGGTAGTGTGGGTTACTTTGCTACGAGAACTACAAGAAAATAGTTCTGGTAATTTCTTTTATCGGGTGGATGTAGATGATGAGAATCGTGTACGGGGTTTGGTGTGGGTTGATCATCGGTCCATGAACGCGTACAAGAATTTTGATGATGTGGTTACGTTCGATTCAACTTACCAGATGAATATGTATTGTATGCCTTTCATACCTATTAGGGCGTAAACCACCATTATCAAAATATACTATTTAGATTTGCACTCGTAAAGGATGAGACTGAGGCATCGTATAAGTGGGTTTTGAGGACATGGTTGGAAGCCGTCGACAATAAACCGCCTCGAACAATTATTACTGATCAAGATATTGCATTGGGAAATGCCATTGCCGAGGTCATGCCTATGCCACAAATAAAGCATACATATTGTACATGGCATATAAGTAGTAAGTTTCCCGAGAAGTTATCTTATTTGTACACAAATTATCCGGACTTCAAGACATAGTTTAATGCATATGTGTATAAGTCGTTGACACCTAGAGAATTTGAAGGTGGATGGGAGTAATTAGTCAAGAAGTACGATCTTGAGGATCATGCTTGGTTAAATGACATGTATGCTATTAGAACTCAATGGATTGGTGCTTACACGAAGCAACATTTTTCTGCCGTCATGACTGCAACTTCAAGAAGCGAGTCTACAAATTCTTTTTTTGATGAATATGTGCAATCATCTACCGGTTTGAAGGAATTCATTGAGAACTCCCAAAAGGATTTGGAGACACAATATCTGAAGGAGGTTAAAGCCGATTATGACATCGAACAATTGGAAAGGAGATTAGTTTTGCACTCGTCCTTGGAAATGCATGCATCCAAAATCTACACGAAAGAAATGTTCAAACATTTTCAAAAAGAGCTTATGAAAAGTACATGTTACATCGTGAACAGTTCAACAACAGTGGAACTTTTATGTCGAAACTGTATTTGGTTTAGAAGGCTACCGTGCCGGAGAATTGCAGAAGAAAATACCGAGTGACAGTTTTCATGTACGAAAAAATTGAATGCTCGTGTAAGAAGTTTGAACATTCCGGGATGATTTGCAAACACATAATCCATTATCTTGACAAAAAAATCAATATACCGGAAAGTCTCATCATGGGTAGGTGGACAATGAACGGCAACAAAATTACGGGGCCTCTTCCATATGCTCCTCCCGCTATTGGTAATGATGGTGCATCACAACCATTAAGGTATGGTGCATTGTGCAAATTTTTTCAAGATTTAGTTGCTTCCGGTAGTTGTTCTGTTTCACGATATAAATACTTAATGGGTGTGATTGATAGAGAGAAGAGATACTTGGAAGATGTTTTTGCGGATGAAGAGCGTAGTGAAAGAACCAATGAGGCGGAAACTCAAGAGGACTACCAACATGATCCAATATTCGATCCTCCAAGGTCGGAAACTAAAGGAAGAAAAAGAGCGAGAAGATTTAAAAGTGGAATTGAGACGCCAACTTCAAATATCAAGCCTTGAAAGTGTAATAATTGTGGGGAGATTGGAGGAAAACATGATCGAAAAAATTGTCCTAATCCACCTAAGGACAACTAGGGACTAGTATTTGAAATTATGTATTGTATTAACCTAAAACTTGTTAACAAGTACTATATTAGTTGTTTTAACTTTTCTATTTAAATTACATAATATTAATGTTATTTTAAAATTTACACATAATATTGCATATTAATGTTATTTTAAAAATTTTAGTGTGAGAAATTTTGATACATTACAGATTTAAATAAATTTTGCAAAAGGAAAAAAAGAAAGAGGCGGGGGCAGGGCACCCAGCAATGCCTCATTGCAGGGGCACATTGAAGAAATGCGGGAAGCTCTGTTCCAACCGAAACACACTGCCTCTTTTTGTTAATAAAACCAAGTTTAATAATATTAATATTTTTTAAACATTTTTCAACACCAAAAACTCTTAAAATAATTAAAATATACAGTACTAACCGGAAAATTTGAAAAAAGTGTTTAATAAACAAAGTCAACTAGACCTTAAAATAGTCAACGGGACCGTAAAAACAGAGAACCTAGCAATGAGACATTGCGGGAGGTCGAAACTGCTGCAATGCTTCATTGCTGGGTGATCTGTTCTTCTCGAACTCACTGCCTCTTTTAGGTTAGAAAATTAAATTTGATTATAATAATATTTTGTAAACATTTTTCAACAGAAAAACTCTTAAAATAAGTTTAATATACAATATTCACCAAAATTTTTGTAAATTAATATTTAATCATAAAAGTCAACTACAAGTTAAAAAAGTCAACTAAATATTAATTTTAAATAAAAATAATGGATAATAGAGATATTTAATTAATTCAATAATTAAATATTAATTTTAAATAAAAATAATGGATAATAGAGACATTTAATGAAATCAATAATTAAATATTAATTTTATAGAAAAATGATGGATAATAAAGATATTTAATTAATTAAATTATTAAATATTAATTTTGAAGAAAAATATCAGACTGCCTGCAACCACTCATTGCGGAGGGGAACAACTGTAAGTGTAAACAATTGGGTGACTAAACTGTTAAATGTGTAAAATATCATGTGTCCTGTATTGAGTCAATGCTGCAATCACCCACTCGCGCAATTACTCAATGCTGGGGTCTGTGATCAGTTTTCTGCAGAAAACTGGCAAGCAAACTGCTCCTAGTTTGCTTGCCAGTTTTCCGCAGAAAACTGGTCACAGACCTTTCTACTGCTAACATCGACATCATGGTGATCTACATATAAATTACGAGTAAAACCTGCGTCTGGTTCATAGTTTAAGAAAAAAACGACATGGTTCCTTTTATTTTTATAATTTACCAACCCGTTTCAACTAAATCTAAATCAACAACCAATCAAAGCAACCACAATCATGATCTAAATTAAACTCAACCAATCACCATCAAATTTAAATACAACATCAATCCAATAAACATAATCATAATCAATAACAAAGAAAACACTGAAACAAATCCAAAATATATACAATCCACCATGAAATGTACATAATAAATAATAAACTATGGTCCCATTTTCCTCTGCTGGATCCCATAGTCACTTATCCGTCTAGCGAGCCCTTTTGAAAGCTTCCAAGCTATGCAATACTGGGATGTCCAAATACCCAATCCAGGCTCCCAAACAGCATCTCTTAACGATATGCCATTAAGTATATCATCCATGTACTTGCCCACGTACATGCCACAATCATGGGTATTGGCCTGCCTCGGCCGTTCCTGTACGAAATGAACCTTCATCTTATGTCCATCAAATCTGGAATGATCCAAGTAATGCAACATAGCTGGCATTATGCACTCCTACAAATATTTCATATAATTAGTAACCAACAATGACAAGTGTATGTAATTTGACTAGCAAAGTAATTACGAAGAACATAGAATACCATGCCATATATATATCGAGAGTAAATACTCTTAAGATTATCCCCCCATTCAGCTAGAGGATCAACTAAAAGGAGTTTCCGTTGATTAATGTCCAGAATGAACAAAAACCAGTGAGCATCATTGCAGCAAGGGTAGAAAGTGTAAGGTCCCGTATGAGGGTTATTTTAAGCTAGAAGGGGGGTTGAATAGCTTAGTTACCAATTTAAAAATTGTTGTGGCATTTTAAAAATATTTTATCCCTTTTCAAAACTTTACCGAGTGGTTATGCAGTTTATATGTGCGAAAAAATAAAGTGCAAGGAAGGAAAATACCACACGGTGATTTTATCCTAGTTCGCGATGGCGCAACCTCTAATAGATTCGCTCACCCCTACTCCAGTCCCCGAGCTCCTCTCCCGGACTCAGGATTTTCCCTTATAATAAACTCGCTCCTTTAGTAGGCGGAGAAGCCTTTACACCCTTTACAAGTATTTGTCTTCGTGCGTAACACAAGGGTCACCACCTTAAAATAAATGTATTACCTACACAACTTATCTTAGATAATAACTCCCCGCTATTTCTTCAAAGTTGTTGTAGAGCCTTTGTGTGGACTTGGCTTCCTTAGCTTTTGTCGGTCTTGGATCTTAGTGATCCAGTCTTGGGTCTTTCCTCTTCTTCACGGTGCGAAGACTACTAACACCCCGTTAGTACGTCTAGGACTTGGGTCTTAGAACGAGAATCACCTCATGTCACTTCACCTCACTACAAAACTAATAAGACAATTCACAAAACAAAACAAGTAGAGAAATATTTGTTTTGAACTAGTATGTTACTGTACTAGCCCACAAGTAGTATAATATCCAAATAAGAATATTAAAACTAATTAGTTATACTTGACTTAGAATAATACAAGATGGTCAAGTATATTTATAATTACTCCTTTATAGATTTAATAAAGTTGTGGAGTAATATGAGAAGTCTTCTTATATTAAGCACTTATGGCTTATGACTTATTTAGTATTCTTCTTCTTTCGATTAAATATTTATAGATCGAAGAATACTTTAATTACAACCTCAGAGTTGTAATTTACCTTTAAGTATATCAACTTAAGGTTTTAGGGTATACTTGTATATTGACGATTATAAGGTCAAAGTGTACTCTTTTAACTTCAAGCACGTTTGTAAGATTTATGAGTCTTAGCCAAGATCCAATTAAATAAGTACAAGTAATTGTCTTAAGATTGTGCTTTCGAAGTTTGAATGAATAATTACGAGTATTTTATAGATATCATAGTATAACCCCACGGAACACTGAAAGATGTTAGAAGGGGCTTATATGATATGACTCGTAATTTTTTATATACACGATATGTGTTAGCCAAGATCAAATTAAATAGCGTGAAATTAATTGGCTAACTCATGGATTTGATTCGTCCTTAATTTTAACGGATAATTATGAAGTATTTATAGATCGAGTTATAATCCCCCGGAACACTAAAGATGTTAGAAGGGATTAAAATTTTGCTTCGTAATAATTTATGTGCACGAAATGGTTATCCAAGATCCAATTAAATAAAGTGCAAGTAATTGGCTAACTCATGAACTTAATCCGTTTTGATATTTGACAAATTATGAAGTGTTTATAGATCGAGTTATAATCCCCCGGAACACTAGAGATGTTAGAAGGGATTAAAACTTTACTTCGTAATATTTTATGTGCATGAATAATGTTAGCCAAGATCCAATAATAAAAATAATTGGCTAACTCGCGAGCTTGGGTCAAATATAATCTCCCATTTGGAGATAAAGTACTTTTATTTATAGATCTTCTTTTTGAGATGATTTATGTGAAGATCAAGTACTTATTCGAATTCCGAGTTCGAATCTTAGTTCTCTTGAGAACTTTGTTTATAAGAGATCTTGTATTAGAGCTTAAGATGAAGTAGAGATATTAAGTTCAAAGCTCAAATCAAAAGAACTCAAATAAGAAGTTAAAAGTTACCACTTTTGAACAACGATCGGAAAAGTTCGCCAAAAAATTCGCAGGAGGTTCGGCCGGATTTTGACACTTTGGTCGAACTTGGGCAGCCCTTCGGGAGGCCGGAAAGTGGTAGTGGATGAATTCACTTGGTGGGATAAATCTTGGTTGGGTGAAGCTAAGCTTGGGTTTCAAAAACCTTATATATATGTAAGTATATAGAAGAGAGAGAAGATTTGTGAGTATAGAATTTGAAGCTAAGCTTGGGTTTTTTAGAAGAAGTGTGTGTATAGAATTTGAAAGAGATGAAGAGAGACACTTCTTGAAAAAATCCCAGAAACTTTTTGGCTCTTTATCTTGAAGAAAATGGGTTGGGGTGGGGGTTTATTTATAGGAGGGGTTGGGTGGATTGAATGGTGGAGATTTGAGGAAAATGGATGGTGGATGGTGTATGTCACTTGGATTGATGACTTGGCAAGTAGGTTGTGTTTCTTTGACATAGCCATATAAGACAAACAATTTATGGATTCAAAATCTCAGCTGAGATATTTGAATATATATATATATATTTTCCTTTTCTTTTAATCATTGTTTAATCACTTTAATTAAGGATTAAACACCATTAATTATGACCACCTTAAAAACTCCTAAATAAATACCATAAAAAATATGATAAATACTTCAATAATATAAAATTATGTCCTGCAAGTTTTGGTCAATTTTAGTCAAAGGTAGCTAGGTCAAACATGGTCAACTGTGGGACCAACTGCCTCGATTTTTGTGCCCGGACAAAAATTCTCTGAATGCTATGAAATTTTAACCATACTTAGAAAATATCATTTAAATGATCCATACTAAATTTCAAGTCATTCTAGCATGTGGAAGTATTTTATCTAAAAATGAAACTGTTCTGTCAGCCTTTCTTCCGATTAAAAATATCGATGATCTTGAATGATAGGAAATATGTTTGAATATATTTTGACCAAAATTTTGACTTGTATAAATATTTAAAATATATTTCCTAATATATAAAATATATTTGGATGATAGGAAATATGTTTGAATATTTTTGAATAATTTTCTCCGAGAAATATTGATTTTAGGAAATGGGAGAAAATTACTGTAAGTATTCATAAATGAGTTACAGAACTGGATATTAATATTCCAACCTTGAATATTAATAAACTTTGAATGAAAACTCTTTTGATATATGTAGAGATATATTTTGGAGCGAAGAGTTAAATATTTTAGATATAGCACGAGACCTCTAAAGAATATTTCTGATATATTCCTTATTCGAGCTTGTTGCCATATTCCTGTTGCAACACAGATCTAAGAAATATCATATCTTGATGTTTCTTCTTTGATCATATTGCCTTTGAGATATATTCCATATAGATATAATTTTGAAGTTTTTGCAAAACTGGAATATCTCTTTTATCTGTTTTAAAGACATGATTTTGCTAGTTTGACTTTTTGACTTTGATTTGGATCAATTAAATTCATGTCCTAATGGAGAGGATCTACGTGTTCTTAATTTTATGTTTAATCGTACAAATACCAAAATAAATAATATATCGAAGATATCCTTTCAATCTTCCTTTTTTTGGTATTTGCCAAACAAACATAAAATTAATAGTGTGTGCTTCCCCTTGGTGTATGCATGAATTTTTGAAAAATATTTTGCACATAAATCATTTATTTACTTAGAGATTAAATTTCTTTCTTGAGATCCTGCAAAATACTTTGTTAGATGTATCATATACAATAATAGAAGCACATACAGATCCTTGTATATAAAAAAGATAGCAATTTACTAAAAATTGAAAATTAGGGGTCCAATTCTCTTATACTTGTTCAAATTGATCATAATTTCTCTTCCCCTTTTGTTTGGTATATGCCAAAAAGAGTGTATATATATTTATGAGGAAGAGTTTTATCTAAAAGTATTGATTTAGAAAACATGGCAATTTGATCATAGATCTAGTCAAGTACATGTATTTTGATCAAGTAGGAATTATATGCATGATATTGTTGATCTGTTTTTGCATGTATTGAAAGAAAACAGTTGATGTAATACTGTTGAGATATAGTCAGTTTAGCAAATAAAAAAGAACCAGTGTTTTAAGCATGCATGGTTTGATTTAAAAGATAAGATGTAATTTTTAAGAGCCAATACTGATTATATATATTAGTAGTCAATACAGTTTTTATAAGTATAATTGCATGATGGTGTGATTTAACCGTCTGTTTGAACTCATATCAAAGATCAGTTATTTTAGTTTTAGCAAGTTCATTTCAGTTTGACAGATTGCATGTAACTTTAGACAATTTGTTTTAATCCAATTTTATTCTTTTTCAGTCTGTAACGTAACATGATTCATGCAAACACGTCCTTAGTGATTTACAGTCTAACATACATAATTTTCAATCACAATTTACAAAGACTGTCACTAATACAATCAATGTTCATGTTACAAAGTCTGAGATCTAATATATACTATTTGGTCAAATCGACTTTGCTGGCGATTGTCATGTTACAAATTCTAACATTAATACAATCTATGTCTATTCTAGGTCTGAGTAACAGACTTCACAATTTGGAGATCTAATACATTCTAAGGAAAAATCACATTTCTAAAATAACCAAAAATAATACATATAAGTCCACATTATTGATACTCAATAATTTTACACAGTCAATTTCCACAGTTGGATTGGTTTGAGACTGAAACACCATACATTAATCTAGTGTGTGTATGTGAAGTAAAAAGAGCAGAAGTTCAGAATATATATACCTGTTTTACCTTGTGGATTTTGACAGGTTGCTTGGGAAGTCAAGTTGGGTCCCTTGTATGCTTCTGAAAGGTTCTTGCTGGCTTCAAAGGACTTAACCTTGCCATTCTTTGCTTTCGGAGTTCACTCAGGGGCATTTTTCCTGCATGTTAATTAAATACAGTACAAGGACCACCCTTTGGTAATCTGTCAGTTTTAATACAAAAGATTTATATATCAATTTAGATTAATCATGAAAGTACTGTATAATTGTTAAAAATTGATTACTGATTTTGTAAATATTTTTGTTAAGTATAAATCAGAAGTTGATAAGTACCACATAATACTAGATAAGGCAGAGTATAATAAGACTGAATCTGACAAACATTACTTACTCTTATACTAGCAGTTTTATCACAATAGAGAAACACGATAGTATAAACATTTTTCTTGCATAAGATTTATAAAGACAGATTTGCAACAAAACAAGCCATGATATATTACCAAAAGTGTTCTCAATAATCAGTGTAGTTCACTGATTATTTAGAACAAAATCATGAACCTGTTTTAAGTCATTACAAACCAAAGAAGTGCATACACTTCTGAAACTCAAAGATCAACAAAGTTTGAATATTACATAGCAACAGACAATACAGAATCCTTACAAAGTACAAATACATCAGAAAACAGCAAAAGTGGTACATAACAGCAAGTACCAATACAACATCACAGATCAGACTTCATCAAACAGCAGATTCAAGCAAACTTAACCAATCACATTTCCATCAGCATCATAGATATGAACCAAATCAGGCAAATTATCAATCATTTGACCTTTAGCACCCACATTAACCTCTTCTAACTCATGAATCATAGCAGTGTTATAATGCATGGGGACTTGAAAGGAAGAGATAATGTCATGATCATTCATGCAAGGAGTTCCTAGAGTAGATGCAGCCAAATGCTCTAAATATGCAATCCTATGTTTGCAAGAGGCATAGTGAGACTCTCTAATTCTCCTACTTTTTCTTTAATCTCAATATTTTCTTCCTTAACCCTCTTAAGTTCAAGTTTTAATTCATGAAAAATGATTTTGACAGACTCAAACTTAGACAGAAACACATCTTCCTCTCTAATGAATTGCGGAATAACTGTGGGAGTTGCCTCTTGAGGCTCACAGTGCATCAGGGGCACTTTTGGCCTAATATGTTCATTAGTGATTTGAGAATCAACAGGATTAGAAAATGCTTCAGGCATGTTAATGTTGCAAAGTGCAAAGAAGGATAAGATTAGCATACCATAAGGCATATAATCTACAAGATGTGCATTGATCATGTTTAGAAGATTTACATAAGATATACTGAAGTGAATTTTGTTTGTGCATAGAAGATACATGATTTTCATATCAAAGAAATCAAAGTACTTACTTTGATTTGATTTTGGCATAACATTTGCCCTAATGATTAGAGCAAGATGCTGAAATGTGCCATTGAAGTGTTTGAAATGAATACCACAATTAACATCACAGAGACCATCAGGAATGTCAGATTTACAAAAAGTGCCAAGCATTAGTTCAAATTCAGATTTGTTAAAAACAAACAGAGAGAAGATATCCTCAAAAGGCAACTCACACAAATGCAAAGGTAAATGTAGTGCCCTATTAATGCTTTTGTTATCAACACAAATGACCTTTTTGTTGACTGATGTAGTGAAATGCAGCAAGCAATCTACCCCTTTTATGATGTTCATGTGTTGTGTATATGTTGTGAACTTGATGATTTCATTAACAAAACACCAATTAGTAGATTTAACTTAGTGAAATATGTAGCACTCGACGAATAAGCAAATATAGTCCCGACGGATGATTCAATATAGTCCCGACGGATGATGATTTGACATCCATCGAGTGAGTAGCTTATGAAACAATAAGTCATGTAGCACATTTCTGCAAACACTTTTGTATAGATTCGGTAGTAGCATATAAGTCATGTTGACTTTAATTAGATATGCAGAATAAGTTGATTAATTGTACATAGATGATGTCTTGTAATTCTGCATAAATAAAATGAAGTCAAGTGCCAAATAGCTACCCGACGAATAATCAACAATGCTACTCGACGGATGATCAACAAGGCAACCCGACGGATGATCATGTACCCGACGGATAATCAATTCAAACATCTGTTGACAGTGACAACACAGTCACATGCGTCGAGTGTATGCAAAAGGAATGTGGAAGCCTATTCAACTGGGTTTTTTAGAATAAAGAAGCATTGCCATTTCCATGCTATTATGAAGATATTCAAAGATGCTGGAATAGAGTAATGAAGTAGCATAGTATTAAACTTGATAGATTTTGTTTTATTATCTTGCCTTATTACTGTGTAATCTTGGTGATATATAAACCAAGAGCAGCAATTAGAACAACAAGAAGACTAAGCAAATATTTTCTTAGAGAAACATTTGTAAGCTGTATCCTTAGCATTTCTCTGTAAGTTTAGTTGTTCTTATTTGTAAGCAGCTATGAGCTATTCAAGCTTCACAGAGTTCTCTTGATATATATATATATATATATATATATATATATATATATATATATATCTGGTGGAAACTTTCTAATCCACCAGAAAGTTTTAAAGACTTGTGTTTTTATTACTCTGTGTTTTGATTCATATTTAACTTGTTATTCCGCACTTTACAAATCAAAACACTGTCATATATATATCTTAAGTTATAACATTTTATAATTCAGAAAAAAGTTTCAAGAATTCCATTCAACCCCCCTTCTGTAATTCTTGTTGCATTGTTAGGGACTAAAAATTGGTATCAGAGCAAGCTCTTAAAGAACAAAGAGTTTAAAATCACAACAAACAGCAAGATGAACAAGAAGGATGTTGGAGTCAAGATTCCTTTTCTGGACAAAGACAATTACCATCACTGGAAGGTAAAGATGCATCTTCATTTACTTTCTCCAGATGAGGCCTATGTAGATTGCATAGAGAGAGGCCCTCATGTACCAATGAGAGCTGCAACTGGAAATAAGCCATCAGTTCCCAAGCCAAGGCATGAATGGTCAGATCCTGATATTGAACAAGTCAGGAATGACAAGAAGGCCATGAATATTCTGTTTAATGGAGTTGATGGTGACATGTTTGACAACATCATCAATTGTAAAACTGCCAAGGAAGTTTGGGATACAATTCAGATTATCTGTGATGGCACTGAACAAGTTAGAGAAAACAAGATGCAGTTACTAATTCAGCAATATGAGTATTTCCACTTTGAAGAAGGTGAAACTCTCATTGATATCTTTAGTAGATTTCAAAAGCTACTAAATGCTCTAAAGCTGCATGGAAGAGTCTACCAAAACAAAGATTCTAACCTCAAATTTCTGAGATCCCTACCAAAAGAATGGAAACCAATGACGGTCTCCTTGAGAAACTCACAAGAATATAAGGAGTTTACACTAGAGAGACTGTATGGCATTCTAAAGACATATGAACTTGAAATAGAGCAAGATGAAAGGATGGAGAAAGGGAGAAAGAAACGAGGATCCATTGCACTAGTTGCTGAGTTAGAAAAAGAAAAGGAGATGAAGATAAAAGCTGTTGAGTCTACTTCAAAGGTCTGTGAAAACAAGGGCAAGGGGCTGGTAGCAGAAAATGAAGATTCTTTGAGCCAAGATGATATGGATGACATTGATGAACATCTAGCATTTCTTTCCAGAAGATTTGCCAAGCTCAAGTTCAAGAAGAACTTTGGAGCAGCTAAGCCAAATAGAAACATGGTGGATAATTCAAGATTCAAATGTTTCAAATGTGGCTTGGCAGGGCACTTTGCCAGTGAGTGTAGGAAGTCAGATTTCGGCAAGAAGAAGTTTGAGCCTGTGGATTATAAACAGAAATATTTTGAGTTGCTCAAACAAAAAGAAAGGGCTTTCATTACACAAGAAAATGACTGGGCAGCAGATGGTCTGGATGAGGATGAGGATGTCAGCTATGTCAATCTAGCCCTAATGGCCAAGTTTGATGAAACAGAGATAAGTTCTCCAAGTAATCAGGTAATCACCACTAACCTTGCACATTTATCTAAAGCTGAGTGTACTGATGCAATAAATGACATGTCTACAGAATTATATCATTTGCGTGTTACACTTAGTCTCTTACTAAGGAAAATGCTAAAATCAAAGAAAACAATTTTTTTAAGTGAGAGGAATAATGTACTAGAATCTCGGTTTATTGAATTTGAAAAATTGAGAATTGAGTTTAAAATTGCTAAGGATGAATTAACTGAGTCCTTGAAGAAAGAAGAGATCTTGAAAAAGCAGCTTGAACGAGAACAAGAGGTGATTAAGGCATGGAAAACATCTAGAGATGTTCATGCTCAAATCACCAAAGTTCAAGGTATTGAGTCCTTTTGTGATGCAGCCTGGAAGAAGAATAAGGAGAAGCTGGAATCTAATTTGGTTAAAGGATTGTTAACAGATGTGGACTCGACGGATGATGAGAGTCATCCGTCGGATAACCAAAAGAATTATCCGTTGAGTGACATAAATCCTCATCCGTCGGCTATAAGCAAACCTGTGATTAAAGCCAAACTTGCCAAGTTAATTGAAAAATATGGATCAGTTTCCAAAAACTTCATTTTAGGAGAATCTAGTCAAGTGAGGAAGGAGAAGAAAGTGAATGTTGGACATCTGTCTATCAAGCAATTGAATGACAGACTAGAAAAGATTGATGTTAAAACAGAGGCTAAAAAGAAAAACAATAGAAATGGTAAAGTGGGGATTAACAAACATAACAACTACACACCTGATAAGTATGCTCCAAGAAAAATCTGTGTTAAGTGTGGTAGTGTAAATCATCTGTCTGTTAATTACAAAACTGCCATGCCTACTTCCATATATGTGCCACCTCCTTTTCCCAACATGAATGCCATGCCTTCTATGCCTATGAATGTTATGTCTACACAGAATATGAATGCACAATTTGCTAATATGCCATTTGCACCTAATCCTTATTATACTCCATTTAGCATGCCTCAAATACCATTTAGCATGCCCTACTGGAATAACATGTTTACTAGTATCATGCCATTTCCTGTTAATCAAAATGTGCAAGATAATTCTGTTGTAATGAATGGTTTCAAAGGTCCAACTCAAATGACTGAGGATGAATCTGATATCCCCAAGTCAAATGAGATCAAACCTAAGAAACAGAAGAAGAAAGCTAACAAGGCAGGACCCAAGGAAACTTGGGTACCAAAATCAACTTGATTTTATTTTAATGTGTGCAGGGAAACAGAAAGAATATGTGGTACTTGGATAGTAGTTGTTCAAGACACATGACTGGTGATTCTATCCTGCTCACAGAGTTCAAGGAGAGAGTTGGCCCAAGTATTACTTTTGGAGATGACAGCAAGGGTTATACTGTGGGGTATGGCTTGATTTCAAAAGACAGTCATCATTGAGGAGGTTGCCTTAGTGGATGGTCTCAAGCATAATTTGTTGAGTATCAGCCAACTGTGTGATAAAGGCAATTCAGTAACCTTCAACTCAGAAGCCTGTGTTGTGACAAATAAGAGGAGCAACAAAGTGGTTCTTACTGGAGTGAGAAAAGGAAATGTGTACCTAGCTGACTTTAACTCATCAAATATAGAATCTGTTACTTGTCTTCTCAGTAAAGCAAGTCAAGATGAAAGTTGGCTTTGGCACAAGAAGCTATCCCATCTAAACTTCAAGACCATGAATGAACTTGTAAAGAAAGAACTGGTTAGAGGCATTCCTCAAGTGGAGTTTTCTAAGGATGGACTGTGTGATGCTTGCCAAAAGGGAAAGCAAATTAAAGCATCATTCATAAAGAAGCTTGATTCAATAATTGAAGAACCTTTGCAACTGCTACACATGGATTTGTTTGGACCAGTCAATGTGTTGTCCATCTCAAGGAAAAGATTTTTCCTAGTAATTGTAGATGATTTCTCAAAGTTGTCTTGGATATATTTCCTTAAGTCCAAAGATGAGGCTAGTGAAATCATCATCAATCATATAAGGCAAGTCAACAATCATCCTGATTTCAAAGTTAGAAGAATCAGGAGCGAGAATGGAACTAAGTTCAAGAATTCTGTCATGAGAGCATTTTGTGAAGAAAATGGGATTTTCCATGAGTTTTCAGCAGCAAGAACTCTACAACAAAATGGAGTAGTAGAAAGAAAGAACAAATCACTTATTGAAGCTGCAAGGATAATGCTTGAAGAATATTAGTTACGAACATATTTTTGGGCTGAACTGTAAATATTGCATGCTACACTCAGAATATTTCTCTGGTTAATCAAGAAAAATGCATGACTCCCTATCAATTGTTCAAGAACAAGAAGCCAACTCTAAATTTTCTTCATGTCTTTGGCTGTAAAGGTTATATCTTGAGAAATCAAACTGATCAGACGGGAAGTTTGATGCTAAAGCAGATGAAGGATTTTTTGTTGGATATGCTGTTGGTAAAGCATACAGAGTCTACAATCTGAGAACCAACATTGTTGTAGAATCAATACATATTATGTTTGATGATAAAAAGATTGAAGGACTGCAAGATGAAGATTACCATGAGAGCCTCAAATTTGACAATGTGGAGATGGTTAGTGATGACAGTGATGATGAAAGTGATCAAGAAACAGTATTAAAGGATAATGCAAAAAAATCCACTACCAATGAAGCACAAAATTCAACATCTGTCGAGTTGCAAAATGCTTCATCTGTCGGGAGACAATCTGCTTTATCCGTCGGGAGACAACCAACTTCATCCATCGGTACTCAAAATTTACCATCCGTCGGGTCATCAAAAGAAGCTAAAAGTCAGAATAGATCACTTACAGAAAGTTCCCCTTTCTAAAATCAAAGATCCATTAACTCAGGGGGGATTTCTAATAATCAAAACTCAATCACACATCAAGGCAACAATGAGGCCTCTTCATCTAGAGCTAATCTACCTCAACAAAGGAAATGGACAAACGATCACCCCTTTGAGCTCATCATTGGTGATGTATCTTCTAGAGTTCAAACAAGGAGAGCAACTCAAGAAGAATGTCTATATAGCAGCTTCCTCTCTAAGGAAGAACCAAAGAAGGTAAAAGAAGCTTTGTTGGATCCTGATTGGATTTTAGCTATGCAGGAGGAGCTTAACCAATTTGAAAGGAATAAGGTATGGAAACTGGTACCCATTCCTAAAGGAAAGAATCCAATAGACACCAAATGGGTATTTAGAAACAAGATGGATGAAAATGGCATAGTAGTCAGAAACAAAGCTAGATTGGTTGCTAAGGGCTATTGTCAAAAAGAAGGAATAGATTTTGATAAAACTTTTGCTCCTGATGCAAGACTTGAAGCCATCAGAATCTTCTTAGCCTATGCAGCCCATGCCAATTTCAAGGTCTATCAAATGGATGTCAAAAGTGCCTTTCTGAATGGAGATTAGTAGGAGGAAGTCTATGTCAGTCAGCCTCCTGGTTTTGAAGATCCAAATTTTCCAGAATATGTTTACTATCTTTTGAAAGCACTTTATGGACTGAAGCAAGCACCTAGAGCCTGGTATGACACTTTGTCAAAGTTTCTTTTAGAGAATCATTTCACAAGAGGTATTGTTGACAAAACCTTATTCTTTAGAAATGTTAATGGCTCTAGTATACTTGTTCAAATTTATGTAGACGACATTATTTTTGGCTCTACAGATGAGAAACTTTGCAAAAAGTTTTCCAAATTGATGCAAAGTAAGTATGAAATGAGCATGATGGGAGAACTAACTTACTTTCTTGGTTTGCAAGTTAAGCAAGTTAGTGATGGAATATTCATTAGTCAAACTAAATACATTTATGATCTTTTAAAGAAGTTTGATCTAATGGATTGCACATCTGCAAAAACTCTCATGACCACTGCAACTACGCTTGAATTAAACACTACTGAAAAGTCTGTGGATATTTCAAGTTATAGAGACATGGTTGGCTCACTTCTGTACTTAACAGCTAGTAGGCCATATATAATGTTTGCTAGACTATTGTCTGCAAGTGGAAAGAATTCCTATATTCTGTGATAACACAAGTGCAATTGTCATCACTGAAAATCCAGTACAACATTCAAGAACAAAGCACATAGACATCAAGTACCACTTCATAAGGGAACATGTAATGAATGGTACTGTGGAACTACATTTTGTTCCAAGTGAAAAGCAGCTTGCAGATATATTTACCAAACCACTGGATAAATCCACCTTTTCAAGGTTGGTAAGTAAGTTAGGTATGCTTAATTACTCTTGAATCTTTTCAGATAATTTGCAAGTTGTAATGCAGCAAGAAATTTAATTAATTCTTCAGTCTTGGATGAAATTTTGGATAAGTCAAAATTTACATCTCGACGGATGATCATTATCCATCGAGTTTGATCATCCATCGGTATACAATCTGTTAATAAAATTAATTATTTTTCTGGAATATTTTATGTCTCAAAGGATAACTGATTTATCCTCATCCGTTGAATTATCTTATTCTTAGTCGTTGATTCTCTGAACATTATCCATCGAGTATACTTACAGTTTGTAAGCATAACACGACGGATAATTGATGAAATTTTTACAGTTTATTTTTAAACGGCTCTTTTGGGCAATTTTTATTGGTTACTTTATTTTACTTTATTATTTTTGACAGTTATTTTTGAGATAGTATAAAAGCATAATTCATTTTCACTGCTTTTCTTTTATCATTCTCAAATCATCTGCTCTAACTTCTCTCTTTCTCAAAAGCACTTACTCTCTTTTTTGCAGGTTTTTACTCTCTAACAATGGCACCAGTCGTAAAGATCATATCTCAAACTATATTTATCTACGAGAAGAACAACTTCACAGCTTTAGTGAACAAGGGGATTCAGCAGTCTGGTGACTACCACAAAATGATGGATTTTGTGAAGAACTGCAAACTCAACTATGCCATGCTGGAATCTTCTGCCATTTACTGTGAGGTTGTTGAAGAAATGTGGACGACTGCAAGATATAACTCAACTGATAAGACTATCACCTTCACTATTAAAGGTAAGGAATTCTGTGTTAACAGTGATATTGTTAAAGCATGTTTCAAAATTCCTAATAATACTGTAACTTCTCCACACATAGACACTGACATTGTTAATATGCTTAATTATATGGGCTATGCACTCTCTACTTCTAAATTAAGTGAAATTAGGGGATTGGGTCTTAGGAAGGAGTGGAGTTATCTGTGTGATGTAGTTACGAAAGTATTTTCTGGTAAAATTAGCAATTTTGATTCAGTTAATATCTCTATGCTTAACATGCTTTACATGCTAGTAACTGATAAATTCTTCAACTTTAGTGATCTTTTCATATTTGAGTTGGGGTTTAAGTTAGGGGAGCTAAATAAGAGGGGTAAAAATGTTTACTATGCTAGATTTTTAATGATGCTTGCTAACCACCTCTCTGAGGATATTGTGCTTGAGAACCCAAACAACAAATTAGATTGTTGGGTTCAAGAAAGGAGAATCATTGCAGATTTGAACAGGGAAAACCATCACAAAGAGGTGCCACTCTTCTACTTTCCAATTATAGAGGCACCTCGGGTAAGTGAGGTAAGTTCAACTGTCTCTACTCTTCCAGCCTCACGAACTGCTTTGCATTCCAGTGTAGCCATGGCAACTATGTCATTGACCCAACAGTTGCCTACTCAAGCTACCAAATCCGAAATTTCAAAAACAAAGTCAAAGAAAGCCCCATCTGGTGTCTCTCAAAAGATGCTAGTTGTAAAATCCACTAAACCAAAAGAGGGGAGTGTGAAGGTGGGTAAGAAAGGTGAGGGACAGGGTGAACATCAAAGAAACCCTAAGGATAAGGTTGGAGAGGTGAGTGTTTCCCAGCCTAGCCACACTGAAGTTTCCCAATAAACTGCAGTGCTTAATAAGGATATAAGCTCATTACTAGTTGCATCCTTCCAAAAGGATGTAACTATTGAACAAAGATCTCAGCCAAGAGCACAGGCCAAAAGGGTAAGGGACACAAGCTCACCCCAAACTTATACTAGAAAGAAGAAATCAAAGACCCTTGGGGATGCACAGGGTTCACACACTGTACAAACTGGTGCTAAAGACACAGTCACTACACATTCTCAAAGTCAGGTTGATGTGGCTCCAATAAATGTGGAGTCACAACCAAAATCTCTAACAATTGAAGCCCCTGAAACACCAAACTCCCCCACACATTCTTTGGATGTTGACATGATAAATACATCACTTCCAAATTCTCCATCTTTAATTCTCTTGGAGAAGCCAAAAATCCAAGCAAGTGAGCATCATCTTCTAGATGATTTGTTGGCTCACTTGCCATTTCATTCTGAAACAGTTGAGACATCTGTGCCAAAATTCTCATCAATCTGCACAGAGTCCACAATAGTTTCCACTCCAAACTCATTCATTTCTACTCACTCGATGGATATTGTTCATCCATCGAGTAGTGATTGTATCCCGACGGATAAGCTTAACAGCAGTTATCTGTCAGATAGTCAAACTGCTAACCCAACGGATATCCCTTATCTGTCGAGTGTCTCTGCACAACTTCAAATTTCATCAATTATTATAAGTGCAGAAGACATAGTGGCAGTGAAATCACTCCTAGGATTGAGGGAAGGGAGTGAAATGAGTGAGAGTCTGGGTTGCTCCCAGGAAAAAAGAGAGGAAAAGAGTGAACAAATGCAATCCATTTCTTCAGGATTGGCAAAAGTGAGTGTGAGGAGTCCCACCTTAGATGGTGAAGGTGAGGGTGTGAGGGTGGGGAGCCAAGGTGAGAGATGCAACAAAAGAGAGATCAAGAGAGAAATGCAGGTACAAGAGTGATAAGGATGGAAACCATTGCAAGTGAGTCAATGATTGTCAATGATGCAGAAAGGGAAAGGCTATTTCAGCAAGAATATCAAGCTGTTATAGATTCCATTTCCCTGGATGCTGAGACATTTACTCACCCTGTGACAGCTTACCAAACTCTAGCTGTACAGGGCAATGAGGAGGCTGAAAGATTGCTGAACTTGGTGCATACTACACAATCTTTACAAAGAGCAAATGATGCAATCACTGCTATGCCTTCCAACATTGGCAGTGATTTTGAACTGGATGAAGCTTCTTTTGGGATGCTGATGGGGATGATGAGGAAGATAGCATGGACATAGGGGGAGATGCAGCTGTTTCTACTTGGATGCTTACAAAAGAATGTTCCTACTCACATCTCCAATCAACTCTATTCAAGCTAATTCATGACACCCAAGCAGCCATTCATGCATCTTCCAATGCTAGTACAAAGAATCTACTCACAGCACATCTTGAAGCACTCCAGCTGCATAAAATTCAAGCCCTCCAATACAGTCAGAGTGTGGATGCAATCAAGCAGGAATTTGTGAAGTCAAGCAAGATGTTATAGAAAGGATGGATGCTAGAATCCCTGCAACCACCATGACTGAAATTGCTCAAAAGCTAAGGAAGGAGGCTGATCTCAATAGGAAAGTTGAGGCCATGGACTCAAGACTATCTGTTGTAGAGAAATCAATGGCCAAAATACTTCATAATCAAGAAGCTCAGACTGCACTACTCCAACAGTTGGTGGTTGTTCAACTCCCTTTCACACAACTTGATGATAACAAAAAGGGGGAGAAAGGATCAAGTGAGGGGGAGCAACATCTTAATATTCAAGTTAGCAACGTAATTATGCATCCTACAATTGCTTTCACCAAGCCACCAACTAAGGACATCATTGATCTGATTAATGAAACAGCAGCCACATTGAGAGCAGCTGAAAAGAAACAGTTGAGCCCAATCAACTGGGAGATAATTTATGAGGATATACAAAAGAGGTTTGGGTTAGTAATGAAGCCAGAAAAATCAGTATTCATCACTCTCAAGTCAGGCCAATCTCTGTGAATGAAATGAGCATGAATAATCTGGAAAAATGACAGCCATCATGCATCAAATCTCCAAAGGCTAAGCTAATTTTGAAGCTAAAGGTGAACTATCCAAAATCTTCATTAAAGAACCCCTTGGACACAGTGTATGAGACACCAAAGCCTGATGAAAAGAAGCTGTTGGCCAGGTCTATAGCATTCTACGAGGATCCAGTTGATTCAGCATTGAAAATATGAATTGCTAAAGTTTTCAGGAATGGTAAGGAAATTTGTGTGGTGGCTGGACACCCTCAATTTGCTAAAGCAAAGAGAGAAGAAAAGGCAAGATTGAAGCAAGAAAAGAAGCAAGCTGCTCTAGATGCTAAAAAGGTCAAACAAAAGAAGGAGCAAGCTGCTATCTTGGCCAAGTTACAAGCTGTGAAACCCACACAACAAATTTCTGCACAACCATCTGAAATTGTTGAATCTCAAGATCAAGTAATGCAAAATGAATCTCCACATACAAAGAATCCAAGGTACAAGCAAAGAATTAAGAAAAAATTGGATTTCAGTGATGAGGAGATGGAAGGATACTTTCCCAAAGAGTCTATTTCTACAACAACTCAAACATCCATGCCCTCTGTGGCACATGAAGAATTCAAGATAAATCCATCCAAGAATTTCCATGGTGAACCTATCATTCCAAAGGATAAACCAATAGACTGGGATATTCTACCAATACCTGAACTCAATCTACCTCACTTCATGAAGCCAAAGAAGACAAAGACCAGAGCAGTCAAGAAAGTGAAGCCCTCAACTCTCAGATCCAAGTCCCTAACCAAAGCTTAAACCAAAGTCAACAAGGGAGACATCATGTACATCTGTGACATCAAGGAATTCTCAGATTTAAACCTCTATCTAGATGAACTGGAAGAAGTTAGAGGGATTGATGCTTACAGGAATCTACCCGAAAGGTTAGTATTCAAGTACAAGGGATGAAAAGAGATACAGTGGCCACTTCACAGGATCCTTCAAGAAAGCCAATATATGCTGATAAAGGTTTATTCATCCTTCAAGAAGAACTTTGAATTCAATGTGACAGCTAGAAGACTTGTTCTAAAGAAGATTGAAGAACTGAGGAGTATTAGAGCCAAAGATGCACTCCCAAAGACTCTAACTATTCTTTACACAGGGAGTAGAGTGCATCTAAAACCCTACTGGCTGATAAAATTCATGGATGATAAAGAAGTTAGAAGATTCTTCATATTAGAAGACCAATTGAGCATCTCTAGCAATGAGACTCTTTTGGAAATGCAAGAAATGCTAAATCTCCCAGAATCTGATGAACTGGAATTCCACAGACAGCTCCAAAATCAGATCGAATAAAATAACAGGAAGCTTGGAAAGAGATCCAGATCTTCAAGGAAATAGATTAATCTGCTTAGGCTAGAGGAGCATGTTAGGGCGAAAACACGCACTAATATTCACGCAAGTATACGCGTTCGCAAGTAATATAGAATACTTTCTAGTTCGTTCCCTCAGAGACTCAGACTAATTTATTGTCTAATTAAACCCACTCACCAATGTATGATTACTTCTCAATGTTAAGATAATAACACTTAAAATTGTTCATCAAATATTAACTATAATTAACTACTTAATTAACCACTTAACTAATACATCAATTTATCAATAATAAAACACCCATGAGATCACAACTTCATTATTACTTCCTTCTATAGCATTGTTATTACCTTTAGCATGTGACAGTGATGACATTAATCGAATAACACGAAACTGATAAAAGCCAACTTTCATTTTACTAATACCATTCTACCAAGCATCCACAATTAAGATAGAAGTTGAATAGTCATCAATTATGTTGAGTTCCTATATGTCTACAGAAATTGACAACACAACGATTTAAGCATAAGTTATTCCTTTTGATTACATAGGGCAAATAAAACTGTTAGAGTTACCCACTAATCATGCACAACGTACATGAACCTATGCTAGCATGGTAAGTTCTAAATCTCAAGATCCACCGTCGCTTCACAAGAGATTAACACCCTATCTTATATGTTCGCGACGCACATAAGACGAATACGCACAACCAATACTAGATATCAAGCAATCATCACTCACTAAAGTATTAAACAATTAACTAAAGAATTCCATAATAAATCCGTTGTAACCCCATGATCACGATTAGCCCATAATAGAACTCATCGCCATCATGGGTTCATATGAAATCATGATAAACAAACACAAGAAAATAATAACTAAACTAATTATATTAAAACAGAGTACGTCACAAGAGTAAATAAGTCAAAGCAAGAAAACTAGCATCCAACGTTACAACGAAACAAGAATCACAAGAATATATGTTTCCTCTTCGTTGCGGTGTGCTAAATCGGTCTTCTTCCTTATCTCCTTCGCTTCTTGCGTAAAACACAATCTAAAACATAATCTCCTTAATACTCTCTATGAAAACGTCTAAAATCTACCTAAATAATAGTCCCATAAAACTCAGATTACATAGAAGTTGGAAGCCACACAGAAGTAGAAGTCTAAAATAATTCAGCTTTTTTCCCCGACCCTGCGCGGCCGCTCAGCATTTGTGCGCGGGCGCGCAGGCTACTGCGCGGCCGCTCAGCATTGCTGCGCGGGCGCGCAGGACCCTACTGGAAAAATTCCAAGCTTGCTCCATTTCTTCGCCGTAATCTGCCCATTCCTTTCCTCTCGCAATGGTGAACACATGCCAAGGCTTATTCTTGATGATTCCTCCCCCGAAATGCAACTAATACCCTGAAATGCATAAACACTAGAAAAACGCATTAAATACACAAAATACTTGATTTCAAGACACCAATTTAAGCCATTTTAAGACGTTCTAAGTGGTATAAAATGCCACTTACCACACCCCCAAACTTAAATCGATGCTTGTCCTCAAGCGTCACAGACTCAAAATAAATAAAAATATGCATGAATGCAATCTATATGAAAATGCAACGATCCCCCTTACTACAATTAACCAACCAAATTGTCACCTCTCAACGAATGCAGTTAGACAACTAAAGATCAATAAACTCACGCAAACGGACATACAGCCAGAAACGTGGTGTGTGCAAATACTTAACAGATATGCTTCGGAACTAGACCAATTACTATGACTAGACTATCCTCAAGGCAATCCTACGATTATACAAAGAATAAAAAATTCTAGGCACAAAGTGATATACAACACTACAAGAACTCTGGAGCTTACTACGGAATTGTGCTTTTTATTTACAACTCAAATGCTTATTTGACCGTGCAATGAGTGAGGTCCATAAAAGACTTATACAATGGTATCCATGTAACGAGCGTTAGGTTAGCGGATCCCAGACTCTAAAAGCCTTAGGTCACTAGGCACAAAGTCCCCTAAGAACTTAATAACTCGAATACCAAAGAGCCCACTCTTGATCAATTATGCAGAATTTTTTTTTTTTCATAACTTCTGAGCAAGTGCGTTTCACTCCATCTTACTCAACCCTAGACTACTCGCAACATAAGCGAGCCGGCTACTAGCCATTTGACGCCTAGCCACAACTAGCAACAACTTCCATATTTTTTTTCTCCAAAAAATTTTTCTTTTTCATGTTTTTATCACTAAGAACCTATAATCGAATTCTAAGCGTAATAAATAGATTGACCTTGAAAACAACCAAATCATAACAACAATCTAGCCCTTACGCATTCTTTAAGACTCAGTGGATTTACAATTGTTTCTAGCATGCATATCAACCTACACAACTTAATATCACTTTAATGCTATCACTACACTCGCATCAATATCACAATTCAGTCGATAAATCATTGCAAAAGGGATCATAGTAAATGCATGAGCTACATGACATTCATAAAAAAAACTATATGGCATAAATTATGCAACTATATGAACTAACTATCATGAATATGCAACTAAATGACACACACACAATATTCCTTTAACTACCACCCCCAAACTAAAAATCTTCACTGTCCTCAGTGAAAGTAGTAGAAAGGAACACAGGGTATACCTACTCGGAGTCATCATCATCACCCTCAACGGGTGGAGTATCAGGCGGCGGGTATGCAGAGTCCTCACCAAAAACTGGCCACTGGATATCAGCTCCAAGGCCTCAAAAAGCAGTCCCTAATGCAATGGTGAGCTCCTAAGCAAACCTGCTCTGCGTCTCATACATTGCATCCATCCGCCGTGAAAGCCTCCTATACTGGGCATCACCCATCCCAGCACCCTCCTGAGCTCTCGACGAACCAGCCTCACCACGCCCTGGCCTAGCCATAGTAGCACCTCGTGCTGGACGCCCTCCTGGAAGACGATAACCCAGCCCATGCTCCTCAGGCTCACCACCGGTCCACTCCTGCATCCCATTCAGAGTGCCAGAATCTATCGGAGCTGCTGGCAACTGCAACTGCTCATGAGCCGGCCAGTTCACTCCCACTGCTCGGCATAGCTTCGTAACCGTGGATGCATAAGGGATGTTCATATGCTTTGCTCCCCTCAAAAACTTCAGAATTCCTTGGTAGATAAACTCACCAAGGTCCACATAGTATTCCTCATTCAGAATTCCCCACAACAGCTGTGCTCTCTCAACTGTGACCTCGTGTGCATGTGAAGAAGGCAAAATATTAGCACAAATAAATGCATTCCATGCACGGGCATACCTGTTCATGGCGATCGCCGGAAAGTGACGATACTCATTATTGGCTGGACTGCGGTTCCAAACTGTGCCCGGTCGACAGAGAGTCGCACAAATCAAATCCAAGTCAAAATCCTCAGCAGTCTTTTCATTCCAGTTCTCCTCCTCGGGCTTCCTCTCTCGCTGTCCAATCACACGGTGAATCGCCGCAGGATGATAATCAACCGTCAGCCCACGGACTACAGAATACCCATTCTTTTCAGCCTTCGCGTTCGCGTAGAACTCGCGAACAACGCTCATCGGTACTGCTTCGGGTGACTCACAAAAAGCTATCCACCCCTTCTCTGCAATCATGGGCAACAACTCACCATCCCTCCCTGATGGTAAAAACCCCCTCTCCTTCAGAATCGGCTTCCCCAACAGCCTAGTGTACTCCTCCTCCGCAGCTCTGTCAGTTAACCGAGGCCTTGCAGCAGTGCCCCTCGATGAATCAGCAGTAGGAACTGTGCTGCTGTTGTCAATAGTGCGTGCTCTCTTGGGTGCCATTGATTCGTGAATAGAAGTGTGTAAGAACTGATTTTTGATGTTTGTGAGAGGGTTTAAGTGTAGGAAGTTTTGTGGGAGATATGTAGGATAGGTGTATGTATATATAGGGTGTGGATTAGATTAGGGTTTGGGAATTAAGGGATAAAATCATGGGGTAGTGGGAACAATTCGTGGGTTTATGGGCTAAAACTGTTTTTGTGTTTTTATTTTTTTTTTTATTTTTTTTTCTAAACTGCAAAAAAATTTTCTGGAACTCGACCCCTGCGCGGCCGCTCAGCATTTCTGCGCGGGCGCGCAGCAAGCTGAGCGGCCGCTCAGCATAGCTGCGCGGGTGTGTAGAGGGTCTCTGGAAATTTTTTTTTTCAGCCCCTGTTTTCTGATTTTTTTGTGTTTTTGGATAGGTTATTAACTTCTAAGGGTTCCTGTAACAACAGTTCATGGGTTGCCTCCCACGCAGCGCTTCTTTTTCGTCATTAGCTTGACGTTCCGTACCTTTCTCAAGTAGTCAACAAAATGGCACTAACCACCTCTCGGTTTGCCATGTCCCCATAGTAGTGCTTCAACCGCTGACCGTTAACCTTGAATGCTTGGTCCGAATCATTCTCAAAAATTTCCACCGCTCCATGTGGAAACACAGTTTTGACAATAAAAGGTCCAGACCACCTTGATTTCAACTTCCCAGGAAAAAGTCAGAGCCGAGAGTTGAATAAAAGAACTTGTTGCCCTGGCACAAATAACTTAGGATGTAGCTTCCTATCGTGCCACCTCTTCACCTTTTCCTTATACATTTTGTTATTCTCGTACGCTTGAAGTCGAAATTCATCAAGTTCATTAAGCTGAAGCATTCTTTTCTTACCAGCTGCATCTAAATCCAGGTTCAATTTCTTCAATGCCCAGTAGGCCTTATGCTCAAGCTCCGCTGGTAGATGACATCCCTTACCGTACACCAACTGAAATGGTGACATCCCTAGTGGAGTTTTGTATGCTGTTCTGTAAGCCCAAATAGCTTCATCGAGCTTTAAAGACCAATCCTTCCTTGACGGACAAACAACCTTCTCTAGAATGCGCTTTATCTCTCTGTTAGACACTTCCGCTTGACCATTTGTTTGCGGATGATAGGCAGTAGCTACTCGATAATTCACATTATAACGCTGCATCATAGAAGTGAACTTACGGTTGTAAAAATGCGATCCTTCATCACTTATGATTACCCGAGGTGTTCCAAACCTTGTGAAAATTTGCTTATGAAGAAAATTTAGTACTACCTTTGCCTCATTTGTCGGTAAAGCTTTAACTTTGACCCATTTTGAGACATAATCGACTGCCAGCAAGATGTACTGATTATTGCAAGACGAGATAAAAGGCCCCATGAAATCGATTCCCCACACATCAAAGACCTCGACTTCAAGCATCACATTTAATGGCATCTCATCCTTCCTTGACAAATTTCCCACTCTTTGGCAATGATCACACCTTAAAACAAACTGATGAGCATCCTTGAACAAAGTAGGCCAGAAAAAGCCTGCTTGCAGAATACGAGCTGCCGTCTTCTCACCTCCATAGTGTCCACCATAAACCGTGGAATGGCAGTCTCGTAATATCCCCTCCGTCTCACAGAACGGGATACATCTCCTGATGATCTGGTCAGCTCCCTGTCTAAACAAATATGGTTCATCCCACATATACCACTTCACCTCATGCAGAAACTTCTTCTTTTGCGCGGATGTCAAATTAAGAGGCATTATATTGCTGACAAGATAGTTTACAATATCTGCAAACCATGGTTCTTCCTTCTGAATTGCAAACAACTGCTCATCCGGAAAAGATTCATTGATTAACGTCTTATCTTGTGAAGTAGAATCGGGATTCTCCAACCTAGAGAGATGGTCAGCTACTTGATTCTCGGTACCTTTTCTATATTTGATCTCTAACTCAAATTCCTGAAGTAAAAGCACCCAACGAATGAGTCTCGGCTTCGAATCCTTCTTAGAAACCAAATAGTGAATAGCTGCATGATCAGTGAATACTGTTACTTTCGTACCAAGCAGATAAGATCGAAATTTCTCAAAGCCAAAGACTATAGCCAAAAGCTCCTTCTCAGTAGTGGTGTAGTTCAATTGGGCACCATTTAAAGTCTTACTCGCATAGTAGACCACATGGAAGAGATTTTTCTTGCGCTATCCCAGAACTGCACCTACCGCATAATCACTCGCATCACACATCATCTCAAACGGTTCTGTCCAATCTGGTGCTGTAATAACTGGTGCAGTGATCAAACTCTTCTTGAGAGTCTCGAATGCTGCCAAACATTCATCATCAAATTTGAAAGACACATCTTTCTCAAGCAAATTGCACAACGACTTAGATATCTTTGAAAAGTCCTTGATGAATCGCCGATAAAAACCTGCATGACCAAGAAAACTACGGATTCCTTTCACAGAAGTGGGTGGTGGAAGATTTTCAATGACTCCCACCTTGGCCTTGTCCACCTCCAGACCCTTGCTAGAGACCTTATGCCCAAGGATAATGCCTTCACGCACCATAAAATGACATTTCTCCCAATTAAGCACCAAATTAGTTTCCACGCATCTTTTGAGTACGGCGCGCAGATTATTCAAACATTCATCATATGAGTGTCCAAAGACGGAGAAGTCATCCATGAACACTTCGACGTTATTTCCAATCATGTCAGAGAATATAGCCATCATACATCTCTGAAAGGTGGCCGGGGCGCCACATAACCCAAACGAAACTCTACGAAAAGAAAATGTGCCAAATGGACAAGTGAAGGTAGTCTTTTCCTGATCCTCTGGTGCAATACAAATCTGATTATACCCGGAATAACCATCCAGAAGACAAAAATACTCATGTCCCGCCAATCTGTCAAGCATTTGATCAATGAATGGAAGAGGAAAGTGATCCTTCCTTGTGGCTTTGTTCAATTTCCTATAATCCATGCACACTCTCCATCCTGTAACTGTTCGAGTAGGGATGAGCTCATTCTTTTCATTTGCGACCACAGTGATACCTCCTTTCTTAGGTACACATTGTACGGGGCTCACCCATGAGCTGTCAGAAATAGGATAAATGATGTCTGCATCTAGCCATTTCAGAATTTCTTTCTACACCACCTCCTTCATGATGGGATTCAATCTTCGTTGCTGTTTCACAGTTGGCTTATTACCTTCCTCTAGCAGAATTTTATGCATACAATATGAAGGACTTATCCCCTTGATGTCTGCTATGGTCCATCCTATAGCCGATTTGAATTCTCTCAAAATCCTTAAGAGCTTGTCTTCCTCACTACCTGAAAGGTCAGCTGAAATAATAACAGGTAACGTAGATGAATCACCTAAAAAAGCATACCTCAAGTGTTCAGGTAATGGTTTGAGCTCCAAGGTAGGTGCTTCCTCTATTGATGGTTTGAGCTTCCCTTCAGCATTCTTAAGGTCAGAAGTACCAAGAGATTCAAATGGTATGTCCAGCTTTCGCTTCCAGAGAGAAGCGTTCAGATATTGTAATTGCTCGTTGCTATCTTCATCATCACTGTCAAATTCCCCCACTAAGGCCTTTTCCAATGCATCAGACATTAGCATGTGCTCGAGTTCCGAAGTAACCGCGGAATCAATCACATCCACTTTTAAGCACTCCTCATCTTCTGTAGGGAATTTCATTGCCTTGAATACGTTGAAGGTCACATCCTGATCTTGGACCCGCATAGTAAGTTCCCCTTTTTGCACATCTATCAAGGTACGGCCAGTAGCCAAGAAAGGCCTCCCCAAGATTATGGGAATCTTCTTATCTTCCTCAAAATCCAGAATAACAAAATCTGCTGGAAAGAAGAGCTTATCCACCTTGACGAGCACATCCTCAACTATGCCCCTTGGGTAAGTAATGGAACGGTCCGCCAATTGTAGCGACATGTATGTGGGTTTTGGATCAGGCAGATCCAGCTTTTTAAAGATCGACAAGGGCATCAAATTAATGCTTGCTCCCAAATCACAAAGGCACTTGTCAAAAGTTAGATTGCCAATGGTGCAAGGAATGGTTAAGCTTCCTGGATCTTTCAGTTTTGGTGGTAACTTTTGTTGCAGAACAGCGCTGCATTCTTCCGTGAGAGCAACTGTTTCAAGGTCATCCAGTTTCACCTTCCTTGAAAGAATAGTCTTCATAAACTTCGCATAACTAGGCATTTGTTCCAGAGCCTCAGCGAAAGGTATATTGATGTGAAGTTTCTTGAACACCTCCAGAAACTTCCCGAACTGTCTATCCAGCTTTTGTTGCTGCAATCTCTTAGGAAAAGGTGGTGGAGGATGGAGCTGTTTCTCCCCTGTATTAGCCTCAGGCAGAGTGTGTTCAACAGTAGTCTTCCTTGGTTCCGCCGCTTTCTCCTTTTGCTTAGATTCTTCATCTCTAACTTCAGCTTCGACTTCTTTTGCCTTTTCAGCATCAGCTACTTTTCCAGACCTTAAGGTAATAGCCTTGACTTGCTCTTTAGCTTCCTTCCTGCCTGGTACTTCCGTGTCACTGGGAAGAGTGCCAGGTTGACGATTGAGCACTGCATTGGCTAATTGACCGATTTGATTTTCCAAGGTCTTGATAGAAACCGCCTGACTCTTGCACAACAGCTTAAGTTCCTCAAAATCAGCACTAGTAGGTGCAGCTGCACTTCCCTGTTGAGGATATGATTGCCTTGTAGCATACTGCTGTGGTTGCTGGAATCCAGGTGGGTTAAACTGTTTAATCACCCCTTGCTGATATGGTGGCTGAATAGCATTCTGATTATTCCCCCAGCTGAAATTTGGATAATTTCTGTTATTAGGATGATAGGTCGCTGGCACAGGCTGCTGTTGTCGCTGATAATTATTCACATACTGAACAGATTCATTGACAAGAGAACACTGATCCGTAGCATGAGAACCTGCATAAAGCTCACAAACCATAGCTATTTGATTAACTCCATACGTAGCCAGAGAATCAACCTTTATTGATAGCGCTTGGAGCTGGGCTGCAATAGCGGTGGCTGCATCAACTTCCAGAATACCTGCTACCTTGCCTGACGTCATCCTCTGAGTTGGGTTTTGATGCTCATTTGCAGCCATCGTCTCTATAAGATTATACGCCTCAGTATAGCTTTTAGCCCATAAGGCTCCTCCAGCTGCTACATCGAGCATGGGCCGAGATTGGGCCCCCAAACCATTATAAAAACTAGTGATCACCATCCAATCCGGCATTCCATGATGTGGACATTTTCTCAACATTTCCTTGTAGCGTTCCCAAGCCTCGCACATAGATTCCGTAGGTTGCTGCGCAAACTGAGTAAGAGCACTCCTCATAGCAGCAGTCTTTGCCATTGGATAAAACTTCACCAGAAACTTTTGTGCAAGATCTTGCCACGTAGTGATGGACCCAGCTGGTTCAGAATGTAACCAGTCTTTAGCCTTATCCCTCAGTGAGAATGGGAAAAGCCTCAACTTGATAGCCTCATCAGTCACTCCATTATACTTAAAAGTGCTGCAGATCTCGACAAAATTTCTTATGTGCATGTTGGGGTCTTCAGTTGCCGCTCCTCCAAAAGAAACAGAATTCTGCACCATCTGAATAGTGCCCGCCTTGATTTCAAAGGTGTTAGCTTGAATAGCCGGATGAAGGATGCTTGACTGAATGTCATCAATTTTAGGCCGAGAAAAATCCATAAGAGCTGGATCAGCTTGAACAATACGATCTCCCATGTTTACTGGTTCTTTCTGCTCAGTTCCTGAATCTGAATCCTCAAAATCTAAGTTCTCCGGAATATCAAGAACTTCGTCTGTCTCCTCAGTTGTATCTAAAGTCCTCTTGCGAGCACGAGAACGAGTTTGCATAAACGCTTGCTAAAGTACCTGAAACACAACCGAAAAGAGTAAGTAACTACTACGTCCTAATCACTGAGTCCTAATGACCAATGATGGTAAGTACATAAACTAAACAAATACGCCGAGTCCCCGGCAGCGGCGCCAAAAACTTGTTAGGGCGAAAACACGCAATAATATTTACGCAAGTATACGCGTTCGCAAGTAATATAGAATACTTTCTAGTTCGTTCCCTCAGAGACTCAGACTAATTTATTATCTAATTAAACTCACTCACCAATGTATGATTACTTCTCAATGTTAAGATAATAACACTTAAAATTGTTGATCAAATATTAACTATAATTAACTACTTAATTAACCACTTAACTAACACTTCAATTTATCAATAATAAAACACCCATGAGATCACAACTTCATTATTACTTCCTTCTATAGCCATTGTTATTACCTTTAGCATGTGACAGTGATGACATTAATCGAATAACACGAAACTAATAAAAGCCGACATTCATTTTACTAATACCATTCTACCAAGCATCCACAATTAAGATAGAAGTTGAATAGTCATCAATTATGTTGAGTTCCTATATGTCTACAGAAATTGACAACACAACGATTTAAGCACAAGTTATTCCTTTTGATTACATAGGGCAAATAAAACTGTTAGAGTTACCCACTAATCATGCACAACGTACATGAACCTATGCTAGCATGGTAAGTTCTAAATCTCAAGATCCACCGTCGCTTCACAAGAGATTAACACCCTATCTTATATGTTCGCGACGCACATAAGACGAATACGCACAACCAATACTAGATATCAAGCAATCATCACTCACTAAAGTATTAAACAATTAACTAAAGAATTCCATAATAAATCCGTTGTAACCCCATGATCACGATTAGCCCATAATAGAACTCATCGCCATCATGGGTTCATATGAAATCATGATAAACAAACACAAGAAAATAATAACTAAACTAATTATATTAAAACAGAGTACATCACAAGAGTAAATAAGTCAAAGCAAGAAAACTAGCATCCAACGTTACAACAAAACAAGAATCACAAGAATATATGCTTCCTCTTCATTGCGGTATGCTAAATCGGTCTTCTTCCTTATCTCCTTCGCTTCTTGCGTAAAACACAATCTAAAACATAATCTCCTTAATACTCTCTATGAAAACGTCTCAAATCTACCTAAATAATAGTCCCATAAAACTCAGATTACATAGAAGTTGGAAGCCACACAGAAGTAGAAGTCTAAAATAATTCAGCTTTTTTCCCCGACCCTGCGCGGCCGCTCAGCATTTCTGCGCGGGCGCGCAGGCTACTGCGCGGCCGCTCAGCATTGCTGCTCGGGCGCGCAGGACCCTACTGGAAAAATTCCAAGCTTGCTCCGTTTCTTCGCCGTAATCTGCCCATTCCTTTCCTCTCGCAATGGTGAACACATGCCAAGGCTTATTCTTGATGATTCCTCCCCCGAAATGCAACTAATACCCTGAAATGCATAAACACTAGAAAAACGCATTAAATACACAAAATACTTGATTTCAAGACACCAATTTAAGCCATTTTAAGACGTTCTAAGTGGTATAAAATGCCACTTATCAGAGCACCTTGAAAATGACTGTGAGCAAATCTTTGTATATTTTGTTAATTGCAGCACTTTACAGTTTTATCTACTTCCATTTAAATTTGTATTTTTAGGGTGTTTTGTTATCATCAAGTTTCTCTTAATTTATGGCTACAATTCTAGTAGACATAAATTGTGGGAGATTGTTATGTATATGTTGTGAACTTGATGATTTCATTAACAAAACACCTTAGTAGATTTAACTTAGTAAAATATGTAGCACTCGACGGATAAGCAAATATAGTCCCGACGGATGACTCAATATAGTCCCGACGGATTATGATTTGACATGCATCGAGTGAGTAGCTTATGAAACAATAAGTCATGTAGCACATTTCTACAAACACCTTTGTATAGATTCTGTAGTAGCATATAAGTCATGTTGACTTTAATTAGATATGCAGAATAGGTTGATTAATTATACATAAATGATGTCTTGTAATTCTGCATAAATGAAATGAAGTCAAGTGCCAAATAGCTACCCGACGGATAATCAACAATGCTACTTGACGGATGATCAACAAGGCAACTCGATGGATGATCATGTACCCGACGAATAATCAATTCAAACATCTGTTGACAGTGACAACACAGTCACATGCGTCAAGTGTATGCAAAAGGAATGTGGAAGCCTATTCAACTGGGGTTTTGAGAACAAAGAAGCATTGTCATTTTTATGTTATTATGAAGATATTCAAAGATGCCGGAATAGAGTAATGAAGTAGCATAGTATTAGAGTTGATAGGTTTTGTTTTATTATCTTGTCTTATTACTGTGTAATCTTGGTGATATATAAACCAAGAGTAGCAATTAGAACAACAAGAAGACTAAGCAAATATTTTCTCAGAGAAACATTTGTAAGCTGTATCCTTAGCATTTCTCTGTAAGTTTAGTTATTCGTATTTATAAGCAGCTGTGAGCTATTCAAGCTTCACAGAGTTCTCTTGATATATATATATATATATATCTAATGGATACTTTCTAATCCACCAGAAAGTTTTAAAGACTTGTATTTTTATTACCCCGTATTTTGATTCATATTTAACTTGTTATTCCGCACTTTGCAAATCAAAACACTGTCATATATATCTTAAGTTAGAACATTTTATAATTCAGAAAAAGTTTCAAGAATTCCATTCAACCCCCCTTCTGTAATTCTTGTTTCATTGTTAGGGACTAACATCATGTTACAGTAGAACTCTCCCATGAGGTGTGTGCAGTAGTGCTTACCTAAGTTATACATGAGACCAAACCACCTAGCCCTTCTTATTAAGAACTCCACTTCACCCTTCACATCAACACAAGTACCAGGTTGGACATTTTTGATAAGTTCAAGAAACTTTTTGGTGTTTGAATGGTTTGATAGTTTTGGTGGAGGGGGTTTTGGTGTGTTCATAGAGGTGTTTGTATTTTGTCTTATGTTGGCCTTTCTGGTATATACTTTGGCTTGTAAAGGTTTAGGAGGTCTAGGATTAGGGGATCTAGGGTTTGATATTTTCTGCTTTGATAGAAAGGGATGGTATGGTTCTTGTATCCCTTTCTGAATTATCTTGGAAGGAAGTGTCTGTTGTGATAGTGTTTAGGTTGTGAGGTTTGAACAGTTTTGAAGGAAGAGGTTTTGTGATGGTGAAACTGATTTTTCTCCATATCTTCAAGAATATATGGGTTCTCAATTAGTGGTCTGGGTTTGGGGTAAAAAGGATTGGAATTTGGGTTCATGTTGCAAGTGAAGTGAAGTTTATGCAACTATCTAGTGTGTGTGTGTGTGAATGCAGCATACAAGATATGCATATATATATAACCTTTTAACACAGATGCAAAGAGAAAAGATTTTAAAATTTAAGATTCTTAGAAATTGTTTACTGTTCATGAACAGTGAAAAACATTTAATGCATGCATGGTTGTGTTACACAAAAATCCAAGCCTTTTATGAATAGATACTAGGATGATGCATATGGGAGAATGATGTAATGCAGCACATATACACAGATTCATAAACTATTACAGCAGAGAATAAAGAATGTATTAATTATTTGTCTTTGTGTCTACTTTAGAAAACAACACAGTACATAAGTACAAGTTTTGGAAATTGTGTGACATAAAGTTGATATCATAGCTTACTCTGTTACACAGGGACTGTACTTTCAGTGCAGGAGTATTTAAGGATGAGCTGCGTGTGAAGTGAGTTTGAAAGAAGAACTGATTTTTAATGCAAATCTAATAAAATATGTTACATTTATTTCTCAAGAAACTATGTTATTAATGAGATGCAACCAAGGGAATGTCATGCACATTAAACACAGAACATGGCATACACAATCAGTTTTCATTTAATTTAACAAGAATTCAAGGCAATACACCACTCAGATCATTTATATCAGATATAACACTTTAAATGCAGTAAGTTAAAAAAATATAAAATGTCACCTAATTGTTCTAAGTGGCCATTAATCACAGCAGTGATCCAGATACAGGGATGCTCAAGGCTCCCCTGCCAAGTCTTACTGTGAGGGCTGGTGTGTGAGTGTATTATTTTATTTTTATTACACAAACCAGTCTACAATATACCTTATCTGATTTCTTATAACTGCTTAAGCACAAACAAACACAGAATAGTAAACAGTTTTGCACTATAAGTCCACAGATTATATATATTCAAGCAAACATGATGCACAGACTTATTACACCTATCAAATAGATAAGTAGAAATTGGAGTCAACAAGACACTTCTTATCCAGATTCAATGTATTCAGCTTAAGACTGCAATCAGGACAGCTTGCACATTCATTTGGTCACACATTTATACAGACTTAACATTTCAATAATCTTAGATCAATTAGGTAGATTTTGAATAGATTAAAGTTATGCAGTATGACCACAGATAATTATAATTAATATGTAAATAGTTCAATTTAACCAAGTAACCAAGAGAATCAAGTGTTAGCATGTTCAGGGTCCATTTCATATAGACTTTATCACTTAAAGAGATAATCAGACCAGGTTCAAGTTTTAATCTTGATTATACATTTTGTTCTTGACAGAGAGTGAAGGCAAAAGTTTGTTTTATTTTTAAAGGAAAGTGCTAGTAGAAAACTGTTAAGACATAACTGATTTATCAATCCATGACAGATCACTTTTAAAGTATTATTAAAAAATAATGTATATTAGCTGTGTCAAAAACTCAAGTAATATACTTTAATAACACATAGATCACAAGCACATATACATATAGTTCTGCAAAGGTTAATCAGGTACTTAGAGCATAGATATATATAATTATTGTTTTGCAAAGCTCAATCAGATAATTAGATCACAAGTATAAACAGCTGTGTTAAAAACTTAATCCAACAGGATTTATATCTAGGTAACTTCATCATTAGACAGATAAGAATTCATGAAATATACTGAGTTATCAAGGAACTTAAAGTCAAATCAACTAGGACACTGACTTTCTTGGACTTGAATGTATCAACAATCAATCTGTTATTAGTGAAGCTTATAACAAAACTCCATAATTGACCAAGCAAATAGACCTAATTTTACACAATTTCTCAGAGATTTTGAAACAAACATTTTCACAGTTTTTAACTTTAACCAAACATGTTCTTTAATAGATTATTATACACGAATTTATCACTTTAAGCAACCATTAAGATACAGTTCAGATTAATTAACAAAATCTCTTGACTGAACTTCATAGCTAACAAGTAATCTCCAAACCAACAGACAATCACAAATCCAACAGTTAATCACAAATCCACCAGATAACACAAATCCAACAGATAATCACAAATCCAACAGATAACACAAATCCAACAGATAATCCGAACTTTATACCTTTAATTCGATCAAACACAGAATATAATCAAATCACAATTTCATCAAAATCATATCACAGAACATTCATCTCACAAAGATACGAATTAATCAAATAATGTTCGATTTAACTTCAGTCAAGTCCCTTAACCACAAAAATCAATCAAATGAGACCGAAAGGACTACAAAATTCTCACCTGAGCCTAGAGTCTGGCCTGACTCATAGGATTTAACTGGTTGACTCAGTCGCGGACTGAGTCAACTTCCGATTTATCTTTTTTCGTCGTATGCAGCCTTCAAATCTTATTTTTCGAGAAGATATTGCACTCACCAGTCTTCTCCTGTCATAAAACTTGAAAACACGTTAGGTTTTCATTGAATCGATGAATCAACAACAAAAATGAGTGTATATATATATATAAATCAATCGATTTAATGTCTGATTTGATGATTCTCGTTCGATTTATATAGAAATCGTCAATTTTTATCATCTAAATCGAATTGATTTACCAACCGAGACAACTGTTTTCATCATATCTTTTAGAGATATAATGATTATATATATGTAAGCATAGTATCTGTAAGAATTCATCGAAGATTTGAAGGGAAAAATGAAGAAATCAATCTAGGGTTCTTCATAAGAGGCGGAGAGAAGAAGAGAGGCGAGAGAGAGTTTAGAGATTAGGGTTAAGAATTGAACTGAGAGCGTGCACTGTACAAAACAGTGTTTCGCTTATATATTTTATGGAATAAACGAACCAAATTAATTAGGGTTAGAAATGGACGGTTGAGATTAGAAGGTGTTTTTAGAATTTGGGTTTTTGATTAAATGGGCTGGGCTGTTTTGAAAATAAATAGATAAACCTTTTTAAAAGGTATTTGGGCCGGATTTATTTGATTGGGCCGGATAAAAATATCCAGAAAATATATTTTGAAAAACAATTAATATAGCTGGATTATTATATATATTTATCCTTATATAACGTTTATATATATATATATAACGATCATAGAAATATATATACTTAAAATAACATATATTTATAGATATATCTATAGGAAAATATATGAGGCTAAATATATATATATTTAAGAACAAAATAAATATATATATATATATAACTGAAAATAACAATCAGTTTATATGGGAAAGACTTCTAAATATTTATAAATCTCATGGAATAATAAATATTTACTCGATTAAGTTTATTTTCCCGGTTAATCTGGGCTATTTAAGTTATCTTAACCCGATCAATAAATTTCTTTATTGACAAATCTGAGTTTCAGATAAACTTAATAACTTGATCGGGAGAATATCCTTATCGTTGAGACTTCTTTATAATTCTCAACTGTTCTTTATATAAACCATTATTTCACAAATTCCAACATTCCTAAATCCAAGCGGAGTTTAGTGAATCTTTCAGAATTTAATGGTTTTGTGAATATGTTAGCGAGATTGATCTCAGTATCAATATGAGTCATTTTTATATCGCCTTTATTGACATGATCACGTAAAAAATGATGTCTCACATCTATATGTTTAGATCTAGAATGTAATACGGGATTCTTGCTAAGATCAATAGCACTCGTATTATCACATGAGATTGAGATCACATCAAATTTTATATTATAGTCAGCTAGTGTTTGCTTCATCCACAATATTTGAGCACAACATTTTGCAGCTGCTATATACTCAGCCTCGGTTGTTGAGATGGATACGGAATTTTGTTTCTTTGAAAACCAAGAAACTAAACATCCACCGAGAAACTGACAAGTACCACTAGTACTTTTTCAGTCGACTAAATGCCCGGCATAGTCCGAATCAGAAAAACATACTAAGTCAAATGGTATTCCTTTTGGATACCAAAGACCAACATCAGTGGTTCCTTTAAGATATCTCAATATCCTTTTTACCGCGGATAAATGAGATTCTTTAGGTGCTACTTGAAACCTAGCACACTTACAAACACTATATTGAATATCGGGACGACTTGAAGTTATATAGAGCAAGATACCGATCATTCCTCGATATTTCTTTGTGTCTACGGGAATTCCTTTTGGATCTTCCATTAATTTATCGGATGTAGACATAGGAGTAGAGATGGGTTTGGCATTATCCATTTCGAAATTTTTCAACATCTCTTTACAATACTTGGATTGAGAGATATGGATGCCTTCATCATATTTCCTTATTTGCAATCCCAAAAAGAAGTTTAATTCTCCCATCATACTCATCTCGAATTCTTTACTCATATTTTCGGAGAATTCTTTACATAGTGCATCATTCGTTGATCCAAAAATGATGTCATCTACGTATATTTGTACGAGCAATATATCATCTTTTTCTTACCTCGTAAATAAGGTTTTATCGGTCGTTCCCATCTTAAATTTATTGTCTAGTAGGAACTTGCTCAACCTTTCGTACCATGCTCTTGGGGCTTGTTTTAAGCCATATAGAACTTTATATAATTTATAGACATAATTGGGATGTGTCGCATCTTCAAACCCGGGAAGTTGTTTCACATATACTTCCTCTTCCAAGATCCCGTTTAAGAATGTAGATTTCACATCCATTTGATAGACTTTAAAATTTTTATGACAAGCATAAGCCAATAGCATTCGAATTGATTCAATTCTTGCTACCGGTGCAACTGTTTCATCAAAGTCTATTCCTTCCATTTTGGTATATCCTTGTGCAACTAATCTTGCTTTATTTTGAACTACCGTTCCATTCTCATCTAATTTATTTCGAAATACCCATTTTGTACCAATTATGGAAGTATCATGAGGCTTAGGGACAAGTTCCCACACTTTACTACGAGTAAATTGGAGCAATTCATCTTGCATAGCAGAACTCCAATCTTCATCTAATAAAGCCTCTTTCATGGTCTTAGGTTCTATTTGAGATAAAAAACTAAGATGATTCACAACGTTTTGAACTTGTGATCGCGTTTGAACTCACTTCATTAAGTCTCCAAGCACATTATCTAATGGATGACTTTTTATAGTGGGAATTGCTTGAGGAAGTTCATCTTCCTTTTTCGTCCAATTCTAATGGATTTTTATGTACGGGAGTCCCGAGATCCATATTTTCGAATTGTCGAATAACCTTTTCAATATCATCTTGTTCAACATTTTCTTGGTCAACAAGATCTTTATATTTTGCCGGTGGTTTACTTTCATCAAAGCGATATTCATAGATTCTTCCACCACAAGCGATTTGAGGTTAAACACTCAGTAAGCTTTACTATTGTTCGAGTATCCAAGAAATATATCTTCGTTTGATTTAGGATCAAACTTCGTAAGGTACTCTTTTGAATTTAATATGAAGCACTTGCTTCCGAATACTCGAAAGTAGCTTAGTTTCAGAGTTTTGCCAAAATATAACTCGTAAGGAGTCTTTTGTTTTATAGGTCATAGCAAAACCCAATTAAGAATATGGCAAGCGGTTGACATAGCCTCGTCCCAAAAATATTTAAGTCGACGTATTCATTTAGCATTGTGCTAGCCATTTCTTGGAGTGTTCTATTTTTCCGTTCAACTACTCCGTTGGATTGAGGAGTGTATGGAGCGGAAAAATTATTTGTGATGCCATGTTCATCACAAAAGTTGGTGAAACTTGAATTCTCAAATTCCGTATCATGATCAGTCCTTATATAGACTATGGTTTTATTTTATTGATTTTGAATCTTTTTACATAAAGATGAGAAGGATTCAAAAGCATCACTTTTGGCTTTGAGAAATTCAGTCCATGTGAATCGTGAATAATCATCCACAACTACCAATGTATATGAGCAACCTCCGAGACTTTGTATAGGAATTGGACCAATAAGATCCATATGTAGTAGCTCGAGAGGTCTCGAGGTAGATACCATAAACTTTGCTTTGTGAGAAGCTCAAATTTGTTTAACAACTTCGCAAGCTTCACAAATATGATCTTTATGATAGTTTATTTTTGGTATACCTTGGACATGGTCTTTAGTTGATATATTCTTTATCAACTTCATGTTGGCATGTCCTAATCTTCGATGCCATAGCCATGGATCATCATTTATAGTGATTAGGCACACGTTCACTTGCTTGCTCATGTCACATGTATAAACATTTTTATTTCTAGGGCAAGTCAGAACCAACTTTCCAAATTTATCTAATATAAAAAAATAAGTAGTGTAGAAAATTACCTTGTAATCATTGTCGTATAATTGACTAATGGAGAGAAGATTGTTGTGGCGCCCTCCAAACCCGGGTCAGAAGTTTGGGGTCCACACACACACCTTAAGTATAACCTGCTTATAACATTAATAAAGATAATAATAATATATGCAGTGACCCTACTTATCAACCACCACGGACCGCGACAGGTTAAAGTATGCACACAAACCAACACACTAATATATTACAAACCGTTCAAATCCCAACTATTTCAAACTCACACTGAGTATCAAACATTATTACAAACTTTTACAAACTTAAATTATCCCAAAAGAAGTCTACTAGCTCAACTTCCTCAACCTGAACCCCTAGCTCTCGCGCTGGACTGGGGATCCTCGCTACCAACTGGTTCCTTTTTAACTGGAAAGAATATAAACAACATCGCACAAATGAGCTAACTAGCTCAGCAAGTCACAATAACAAAACTGAGAATAATGATCATCAGGTGACTACGATTATGATATCAAGTGAACATTGGATTATGATTTAGAATTGGATAATATACTTTTAATTTAAAAACCAAGGTTAGGCTGCTGATCAGTCACGCACTAACCCCGAGCAAGGCACATAGCATTGCTCTAACTACTGGATCCAAGGCACACATTGGCCTAACTTGACCATTATATGGTCTGACCACGAATCTGGTCCACAATTTTATAAAAACAATCCAATTCTAACATAATAACAGAATATGCAATAATAAACAATAACCAGAATCATTAACAACAATGAGTGTTTAATAATGAAAGGGTTTCAATCTTTGTAAGGATCAATAAAGTAGTTTAAAAGCTTAAATGCTGGTTAATGAAAGAATTGGATAACAAAAGAATCAATATTTCAGGGTTTCAAAGATTTGGGCTCTCAAAGCATAGGATACAATGGTTGAATGTACAAGTAATTCAGTTCAGTGTTTGGGATTTTGTTTGTATATATTTATGAAATAGTATCGTATACTTGAGGTTCGAGTTTGGGTTTACAATAATCAATGGTTTAGAAAGAATATGGTTCATGGCTCAAAAACAATAACTAAAATCAGGGTTTCGGTTTCCGTGCTTCAAAGCACTTGCAATGTCAACAAGACTATCAAGAATTTCAATATCTCGAGAAAGTTCAGAACACTTGCCTGGAATTAGCTTACTACTCTGTACGCGCTTCCAATCACAATCGTCTTAATCCTCAACTATCTGTTTCCCTTTCCTACGCCTTGCCTCTTCTGCTCACATATCATAAGCATCTATCAATTATCGACTCACAAGATTCTATTCAACGCACACTTCTATCTACCCTTCCTTTTACCCAAATCCGATTAACGGATTGAAATCTATGCAATAACCAAGTAAATGTCGAGTATATAGACTGATAGTCAAACACCCAGTCACGTATAACACATAATACATCACGTAATCAAAGACATATCATTTATAAAGAGGTCTCGGTCATAAATAGGCTTTCTGGTATTTTAAAATAATTTTTAAAACATTTTTCGGAATTAAAACGGGTCGTTGGATCAATTTCGGGTTAATAAACAGGGTTCGATTGGCCAATTCTGGCTCCGAAACAATTTTAGAATAATTATCGAGCCTTGAAAATAATTTAGAATAATATTTTAAAGCTCAAAACTATTTTTCAGAATTTTTAAATCATTTTTAATAATTAAATCTAATTAAATAATTAATTAAAAATCAATTAATAATTAATTAAATCAATTAATCAATTAATTTTCGAATTAATTGACTAATTAATCAATTAAAAATTAACTGAAATTAATTAAATAATTAATTCAGATTTATTTGTGAATTAAAAATAATTTTCGGAATTAAAATAATAATTTTTAGAATTTTCAGAAATTAAAAACGAATTTTTATAATAAAAATAAATGGGAAATATGATTTTTAAACATTTTTAAAACAGGAATCCTATTTTTGCAAAGTCTGGAAACTACAGGGACCAAACTGCATCGTTTTCAAAAGTTCAGGGACCAAACTGCAATTTTTACAGTCAGTCGCCGGAAAATACAAGGGTGGCCGGAGAACACGATTCCGGCCTCCTCACCTTGCCACAAGCTCCAGATCACATCTACACAATACCAGGAACACAACCATGCAATCAAAACAACCTAACAATCCCTGAGTTGGCCGGAATTTGGCCGTGAAATTTCCCAGTTTCCGGTGAACATCGGAAAACTTCAAAACACAACTCCCTTCTCTACAGACCTCGTTGGTTCATGAAACTTATACGACTGGATTGCAAATTTCACAGAGAACACAACCCACTATAATATAACATCAATCTATCACAGAATAAGAAACCCCCAAATTTCAATTAAGAACATTCATACGGGTTATAAACCCTAATTTTAAAATTCGAAAATCAAACTCAAATTTGAACATGTTATTGAACTCCAAATCAGACGTATGACATATGAAAATCATCAGGAAAACAAGTTCTACAACATGCAATCATCAAATCATACAAACAATCATCCGAACAAAAATTCATATTTTTAATAAAATAAATTCGAAAATAATTAAATTTTTAGAAATTCAACCTTTGATTCTGCAGGTGTATGGATTACAGATTCTGATAGAGCTTCTCAAGACCTTCAAATCCAGTACTCGAGCTTTTCAAACAAAGATCACTAACACCTTCAAAAGTTGGTTTGATTCTCAGAAAGGTTTATGAATATATGATTTTTTCTCTGTAAAATTATATATTTATCTGTCTGCAATTGATTTTTATACGAAATAAAATACGGTAAAAGGCTATTTATAATTACGGAAAATTAGTATCCCGTTGGATCATTCCAGATATAAAATGGTACGTTTATTTATAAAAATTGATCCAAACGGTATCGGTTTTCGGGATAATTATCCAAATCAGTACAACTTGTACTGCGGTCTTGGTCTCAGCACCCAGTTACACGTACTACGAAGTGATAATTGGGATAGTTTAATAAAAAGCTCCCGTTTATCGAAAATACGGGTTTTATTAATTTACCGAAACGAATATTGTATCGAAAATGTTGTGCCGGGACCCGCGCAGGACAAACCGTACGCCTGATCGAAAAAGTCGAAACATGGAAAATGCTCGGAATATTACAATTAGGTTAGGAAGGAGTTCTCGGTAGAGTTTCGGGTTCCAAAAACGTAACAACGGTTGACGTCAGTTGGTTCCCGTTTTATAAAATAGATTTTAATTACCCGGAAAAAGATTTTAAAAAAAATTTCATATGATTCTTATAAATCTATAAATCAACATAAAAATAATTAGGAAGATATAACAATTATCTATATTTTATTTTGGACATATAAAAATTAAAATATTCAATTAACATTATTTTTGAATATTCAAGTACATATATCACTTAACAATTAACTCACAGAATAGATACTGAACACACATATTAATTATTTAATAGTAAAAATAATTACACGTTATATCCCGGATATTACATCCTTCCCCCCTTAAAAGGATTCTGTCCTCAGAATCTCTTAAGAAAACAAATGAGGGTACTTTTCTCTCATATCACTTTCTAATTCCCAGGTTGACTCTTCAACCTTTGGGTTTCTCCACAATACTCTTACTAACTTTATCACTTTATTTCTTAATATTTTCTCTCTTTCCTCTAAAATCTCTATTGGATTCTCTACATATGATAAGTCTGCCTGAAGCTCTATTGGCTCATATTCTATTACATGCCTGGAGTCTGGATTATATTTCTTGAGCATCGATACATGAAAAACATTGTGAATGTGCTCCATGTGCGGAGGTAACGCCAATTCGTAAGCGACTTTGCCAACGCTCTTTAGGATCTCAAAAGGTCCGACATATCTTGGGCTTAGCTTCCCTTTCTTCCCAAACCTCGTTAGTCCTTTCCACGGTGATACTTTCCATAATACCAAGCTCCCTTCTTCAAATTCCATGTCTTTCCTTGACTGGTCTGCATACCTCCTCTGACGATTTTGTGCGGCTATTAATCTTTTCTGGATAAGTTCAACAACTTCCTTTGTCTGCTGTACCAATTCAGGTCCGAGTATTTTGCGTTCTCCTACTTCGTCCCAATACAATGGAGATCTACATTTGCGTCCATAAAGGGCTTCATAAGGTGGCATCCCAATGCTGGCGTGATAACTGTTATTATAAGCAAATTCTACCAGGGGTAAATGCTCATCCCAACTTCCTTTGAAATCAATAGCACAAACACGTAGCATGTCCTCGATTGTCTGGATTGTTCTTTCACTTTGGCCGTCCGTCTGCGGGTGATAGGCCGTACTCATATTCAATTTTGTTCCCAAACATTCTTGAAAACTCTTCCAAAATCTTGAATTAAACCTTGGATCTCGATCAGATACGATAGACACTGGAACTCCATGCCGAACTACAATTTCTTTTAGGTACATATGGACTAGCTTGTCGAGCGAAAATCTTTCATTTATAGGCAGAAAATGAGCTGACTTGGTAAGTCTATCCACTATAACCCAAATGGCATCATGATTAGCCCTTGTCCTTGGTAATCCAACTATGAAATCCATGGTAATATGTTCCCACTTCCATTCTGGAATCTCCAATGGCTGTAGCAATCCGCTTGGTCTTTGATGCTCTACTTTAACTCTCTGACAGGTATAACATTTGCTAATCCATTCCGCAATTTCTCTCTTCATATTTGGCCACCAATAATTCTTCTTTAAATCTTTATACATTTTGGTACTCCCTGGATGGATGGAATATCTTGAACTATGTGCCTCTTGTAAAATTTCATTCTTTAACTCCGTCACTGGTGGAATCCAAACCCTTGAAGAAAACCTAAGAATACCTTGATCATCTTGTTGCGTGCATAATTCCTCACCTACCAAACTATTTATATCTTGATCCATTACCTCTTTCTGGCATCTCTTTATTTTCTCCAATAACTCCGGGTGGAAAATCATATTGTACACTCTTGCTTCCTCAGGCTTGCAAACTCTAACCTCCAATTCTAATTTCTGAAATTCTTTATGTTAGGTCACACTTTCACTGTAGAGGGGGTGAATACAGTGTTTATTACAATCAAATCAAACTTCAAGAACTTATGTAACAGAAAACAAACTTTATTTAAACAATAAACTCTGTTACAATCTGGAACTGTTATCTCTCAGTGATGAACAAAATATCACGAGAGCTGTTAGGGTTATAATAAATAATATTCTCGATAATGATAACACTTATAGTGTAAACCCTATGTCTGTGTTTATATACTACACAGTTACAAGATAATCGCTAATTGATATGGAATATAATTCTGCTTCCTAAAATATATCAATCAGATATCTTCTATTCCAAGTATTCCATTCTTCACGGAATTCCTTCTTCATGCATATCTCTTCTTATGTTTATCTTGATCTTCTTAACTTTAATCAGCTACTGTCCTTATCTGATCGTCCTTCAGCACTTAAGTTCTGATATCTATCTCCTGATAACATAAGTACTGATATCTCTTAAGTTCTGACTTCCAGTATAAGTACTGATCAGTTAAGTACTGATTTGTTCTGTTCAAATAAGATCTGAAATCTAAACATAAAACATATTAGCCATGACATTATCAAATATATCTAACAATCTCCCCCAACTTGTAAATTAACAAAATATACAAGTTTAACAGATATTTGATGATGTCAAAAACATTAAGTACAAATGCATGAGAAATAGACAAGATAACTACAACTTACAGTCCTTAAAGTTTTTACCAATTCAACTTCTGATAACAACTTCAATCTGTATAAATATCAGAATTTAAGCAGTTGTAGATCTTCGACTTGGCTTCATCATTTTCTGATCTCTCTGATGTCAGGAGTTGTTCTGAGATAATTCTTCAACAAACATTTCTCAGCATATCTGAGTTCATCAATCATTCTCCGTTTGACATCTTTAAGCTCTGCAGTATCTTCACCAGTTTGAAATATTGCAGCTCTGAGATCATTAATCTTTGCTTTTCTCAACTCCCGATCTAGTCTTATGACATAAGCTTTGTTAGACTCTAGATTGAATTCAAGCCCCTTAATACCAAGATATGTTCTGATCTGTGCAGTATTAGGCTTCATATCAACAATATCACCATTGTGATTTCTGTACTTTGGAACATATCTGCTGTCAGACTTAACAGAATAAAGTCTTTTCTGTCTCTGAATCTGTTCCTTTAAGTAGTTTGCAGCAGTCTCTGTTATTCTGTCATCCACTTGAAGTAAGAATAATACATGCTCCAATTCTTCAAAATACTTCAATGGAATGGCATTTTGTCTTATATGATAAACCCTACCATCTGTCATGAAATACAACATGATGTATTCTTTCAAGTAGGTATGGTAAACCATCTGTACAGATTCTAGTTGATTCAATCTCTCAGGAGTTGCTCCAATACCTGGTTCACTCAAGGAAGTTGGATCATCGGTAGTGTTGTGTACTCTTCTTTCATCAGCACTTCCCAATCCAGTTTTATCTCTAGCTTCCTTTCCAGTAACTACTCTTGCTTCAAAACCACTTGAAGTAGTCTTCAAAGATTGAGTCTGTTTTGCTTTAGTGAATCCTGGTAGGAGTGTTTTAGATTTATTTTCTGATATCAAGTTAACTTGATCACTGTCAGAGGTTACTTGCTTCTTCTGAATATCAGAACTTACAATTTCTTGACTCTGAACAACTTGAGCCATGTCAGAGGTTGTTTTAAGAACTTTTCTTGAAGTCAGAGCAAGATTATCTTTTCCATCAGTAATTTCTTCTTCATCAGGAGGTACATAAGGCTTGATAGGTTCACCAACCTTTTCTTTACCCTTGGATCTTGGATCTATCTGTGGTTGTGATCTAGCCAAAGTTTCTTCAGTATGTATCCTTTCTTTGATCACAATGCCTTTAGGTTTTGGAAGTAACTTTTTACCAGAAGCTTCAGATTTAGATGTGACTTTCTCTGATTTAAGTCTGGCTTCTTCTTCCTTTAAACTTTCCAAGTCCATCCCTGGATTTTCTTGAAGAAATAACTGTCTTGACATTTCCTCATCAAGATCTAGAAGTTCATCAGAACTTATCCTTTTACCAGCAGCAGAACTTATTCTTTTCCCAGTATCAGAACTTGTTCTGTGACTAGCTTGTCTTGATGTAAACCTTCTACCTTGACTATGACCACTACCCATTCCAGAGTTTCCTTGGTCATCTTTTCCATCATCCTTTCCGTGCAGTGACTTGTTGGTTTTGCATTTGGACTTAATTACCTTCTCCCCCTTTTTGGCATCAGCAGGTAATAAAAGAGAGATAAGTAGTTCCACTGAGGTCTGGATTTCAGTAAGTTGCGATTGCTGAGAAGCTTGATTTGTCAGAATTTGATCAATCTGAGCTTGTTGCTTCTCTTGAGTTTTCTCAATATAAGCAACCCTGTCAATGGTAGGTTGGAAGAACTTTTTCTTATCAAGTTTCCAAACTTGTTCCTGTTTAATAAAGTTCTCCTGAATCTTGTGTAGCTCTGCATGAGTGTTGGAATGAAGACCTTGTAGATGTTTAGTACTCAATGCAGTGACTCTAAGCTGGATTTTAAAAACATCAGAATGTAACATTTCATCAGCTTTAGTCAAGTGCTCAGCAAGATGTAAAGCATTTGGAACACATGAAACTGAGTTCCATTCCTTAGTCCACTCCTGACCTGCAGGAGTTTCACTCCAAGGTACTGGTGCATCCCTGATAACAAACTCCTTTAACAGTTCAGACTTAGGAAGAGTCAGTGGAGGAGTATGTCCTGAAGGACCTGCTTCATCAGCATCTACAGTTGTAGCAGCTTCACCAGTATCTCCAACATTTGCAGCATCAGAACTTAAAGAATCAGTATCTTCTGATAAGACAACTGTATGAGTAGCAATGAAGGCTTCAACATCCTCTAATTGCTGATCTGATACTAAGTTCTGATCAACAGCCATATCCTGATGCTCACCTAAAATCTGATCATCATCTTGATGCAGAGAAGGTGTTAGTGATAACTCAGGAGTTTGAACAGCATCAGTAACAGGTGTTGTGGAAGGATTATTTGCTGTTGGAGCTTCTAAGAAAAGTATTTCAGGCACAACCAAGTTCTGAATATCAATTTCAGCACTTGTGCCTGGATCAACAAGAGATATAGAAGGTGAATTAGCCTTGTCAGATATAGGTTCCTGAGATGGAGTTGATGGAGAAGAAGTGACTGGAGCAAATTCCTTGTCTTGTGAGATCAGAGATTCCTGATCCCCTTCCTTAGCTGCTTCCTCCTCATCATCTGAAACTGGCCTCTGTGCCCTCTGTTTCTTGTACTTCCTTGTTGATTTGGATTCCTTGGGAGTTGCAGGAACCGTCATACGTCTAAGCCTCTTGAGAA
>NW_027418673.1:0-66385 GCF_009905375.1 Apium graveolens
CGATGAAAGCTTCACGGATGCTCAGTCTCATAGCAGTTGATAGTGACAGTTAACAAAGCTGACAGAGGCACATGGATTGACAGAGATGTGGTAGCCTATTTCAGGAACAGCAGAAAAAGCAGCCATTTTTAGTCTGGTTCAAAATGGAAAGTCAACAGATAATTCCATATTACACTGGATAAAAATGGAATAGAAACAAGTGGAGAACTATTTTCTTATTGTACTTTATCTTTGTCTTTACTTGTAAACTTGGTGATATATAAACCAAGTAGTAGCTAGTAATTAGGTGTGAATTTTCCCTGAGCTGTTTAGAAATATCAAGAGAGAAATCATCTAGTTTGTACTAGGAAGCAGCTGTGAAAGTTTTTAAGTTCTTTGTGTTCATTACATTTGTGTTTGAATATATATCTGTCTGTATCAGCTCCAAGCAATTCACACACATTTGATCACTCAAACACTTAGCCTTACAAACTGCTCAAAACTTGAAAAAGTTTTGAGATTTACATTCAACCTCCCTTCTGTAAATCTCATTGTTAGTCCACTGGGAATAACAGAAAGTACAGTTGTTTATTGACAGTCAGTGTCCGAAGCAATAAAGTTGAGGCAAGCTTAACAATGTAATCAAGTCTATAATACAAAGACCTGAATCGGGGTTAGTCATCTGTGAACCAGACCAGTTGCACCAAGCGTCAACAGCTCGTGAAAGGAATCTGGGTATTATTTATAGAAGAATTGTTAAGTTGAGGAACGTACTTGGATTGAACATTTGTCTATTAAAGTACGAGAAGAGGTGCGCGGGGTATACAGCTCAACATCTCAGGGGACTGGCGAAGCTTAAAGTTTAATTGGTAAATTAAATAAATTTATTTAAAGGACTTTAATATTTTTATTTAATAAACTTAAATTGATTTATCTTATAAACTTTAAATAAGTTTATTTTATAAATCTAAATTAGTTTATTAATATAAGTTATATTTAAGTTTATTTTATAAATTAATTTAATTACAATTTAAACTTAAAAAGAAAATAGAAAAAGAAAAAAAAAGAAAACAAAACAAAAAAAAGGGAAAAAGAAAACAAAAAGAAAAAGAAAAAAAAGAAAAAGAAAAGAAGAAAAAGAAAATCACAATAAAAGGATAAACAAACAAACGTTTGTTTAATTTTGGTTTATAAAACAAGTACATTTACATGTACTTGTTATAGTGAATGAAGTGTGTCGCCACAAGAAACACAGGAGATTCCCCCTCCCCCCTTTGTCGCCACACAGCATGTCGCCACAGGGGAGTTAGATTAATAAAACTCAATTGCTGATGTACTAGTAGTATCCTTGTCGCCACAGAGGTCCTGTCGCCACAGAAATGACTTGTCGCCACAGAGCCCCTCATTCTCAGCCACACAATTTATTGTGTATAAAGACTACACTTGCAGCAGATCTAAATAGAGAACTGTTTATCTTCTTCTCCAACAAAAAGAGAGCTGATAAAACAAGAAGCGGAGATTTACAGAGGAGTTCAAGCTACTTGAATATCCGTTTAACTTCTCACCGGAGTAACGTTATAATGCCCGATTTAATTCTTGTATATTCTTAGGGGCATTATAATCGTTACCCGGTAATTAAATCCTAGTACCAACAAAAGCTAGATTATTGTATAGGATTTGATTTGTAAATCTTTGTAGTAGCTAGGAACTTTGTTATTCTTAGATTGTAGCCGGTTAATTTATTTACCGGAGTGTAGCAACACCCTCCAGGATTTATATACGAATATATATTTCCCCGAATATCTTTTGTTCCTTATTTTTATCGTTCCAAACACTATTCCTCTCAAGAACATGAAACCACTAACCGAGCACTAAATATTTTATCCGCTAAAGATTTGAAAGAATTTTAATTTAGTGATTATCGTATTTAACCCCCCTTCTATGATAATTCGGGACCTAACACCTTGTTCTTAAATTGTAGACTCTGAAGGCTTTTGTGGAAAGTGGATATCCAACAAAAATTTCTTCATCAACTTTTAGAACAAATTTTGATAGCTGTTCAGGATGAGTCTTAAGACAAAACACTTACAACCAAATACATGAAAGTATTTCAGATTTTGCTTTTTTTCTTCACATCTCATAAGGTGTTTTTCCATGCTTGTTTATGAGTGTAGCATTCTGTGTAAAATAAGCAGTCTGCACAGCTTCAGCCCAAAAATAGGTTGGTAGCTTTGCTTCATCAAGCATAATTCGTGTAGCTTCAATGAGAGTCCTGTTCTTTCTTTCTACAACTCCATTTTACTGAGGAGTTCCAGGTGCAGAAAATTCCTGTTTGATTCCATGCTCTTTGCAGAACTCTTCCATGATTGAATTCTTAAACTCAGTGCCATTATCACTTCTTATAATTTTAACAGAATCTTTGACCAACTTATCTAGTTGTCTGACATGATCAGTTAGAGTAGATGTAGTTTCATTCTTCTTGTGCAGGAAATACACCCAAGTGTACCTTGTGAACTCATCCACTATAACCATAACATATTTCTTCTTTGAAATAGACATGACATTGACTGGACCAAATAGATCAACATGTAGTAGGTGATAAGGCTCAAGAATTGAGGATTCAGTTTTGCTCTTGAAAGAAGATTTTCTTTATTTTGCCTTTTGACATTAATCACAAAGGCCATCAGGAGCAAATATTGATTTTGGCAGTCCTCTCACAAGATCTTTCTTTATAAGCTCATTTATGTTGTTGAAATTTAAATGAGAGAGTCTTTTGTGCCAATTCCAGCTTTTTTCAATTGATGCTCTACTCAACAGACAGATTGCAGAACCATCAGAACATGTTAAAAGTCTGGCTTCATTAATGTTACCATGCCTGTAACCTTTCAGAACCACTTTGTCTGTTGAATTGCTTACTACATCACAGTGTTCTTCAAAGAAATCCATATGATAACCTCTGTCACAAATTTGACTCACACTTAGAAGATTGTGTTTAAGTCCTGAGACAAGAGCTACTGTTTCAATGATGACATTCCCAAGATTTATATTGCCATATCCCAGAGTTTTTCCCATGTTGCTATCTCCATAAGAAACTCTTGGGCCAACTTTCTCCACAAAGTCTGATAGCAGGGTTTTTTTCCAGTCATATGTCCTGAACATCCACTGTCCAACACTAGGATGTTTTTCTAGTTGCCCCGCAATCATAAAGACCACTATTGGTGAGTTTTAAGGACCCAGACTTGCTTGGATCCTTTGGCCTTTTTAAGTTTCTTAGCATTTGCAGTGGATTTAGTTTCAGAGTTTATGCTAACATGTTGTTTATCAGAACTTATATCAGAATTTGCATCAGACTTTACACTCGAAGGAATAATACTAACTTTCCTTCAAGAAGGTTTTTATTTGATAATAATCATAGTACAAACTATGATATTCCTTACAAGTATAAATGGAATGGCATATACTACCACAATGAAAACAAGGATTTTGTGGCTTAAACCTACCAAACTGACTCTTAACTCCTGATCTAGGAGGTAAAGAGTTTATATCTTTATTCTTCCTGCAAAAAGAAGCAAGATGGTTAGAGTTTCCACAGTTATAACATTTCTTTCTAGGAGCATTAGGAATAGGCATATAATTATTGCTTTTATTCACACCTTCCTTTCCTTTCCTATTTTTCCTAGCTTCCTTTACCTTGTTGACATTCCTAATCTCTTGCAGCTTATGCTTAAGCTGCTTCTTTGTCATTAAACCTATGTTAACTTCAGCTGGTTTATCCTATTTTAATTTGTCAGAAGTTGACTTATCTTTGACTTCTGTCACAGTCTCTTTCATCTTTTCAGAATCAGACTTTACAGTTTTTGCTACAAACTTAACAGGATTTACCTTTGGCTTAGCAGTCTATTTAACAACAATTGGCTCAATTTGTTTAGTTCCTTTTTCACTTTTATCATCTCCATAACCTAAGCCCTCTTTCCAGTTTCCACTACTTAATAAATTCTGAGTTGTTCTGCCAGAGTTAGTCCAGGTTCTGATAATCTCTCTTTCCTTTTCTAATTCAACTTTTAGAGATTCATTCAATTTCAACACTTGATCTCTAACATATAAAGCATTGTCTTTTTCTTTCTTAGTTTGATGAAGAAAAACTAACTCCTTTTCTAAATAATCATTTCTCTTTTTATAAGCAAGATTTTCAGATGTCAATCTTTCACATGTTAAAGTCTGATCTCTATAACTAATGAACATGGTTTTAAGATATAATCTCAACTCAGTAATATCATCAGTATGAAAGGCATAAGTTGTTCGAGGTACCTTCAATTTAGCAGTTTCAGGACTGCTATCAGTATTTGCCATTAGGGCATAGTTCACCTCATGTTCAGAATCTGAAGTGTCTGTCCAGTTTTTCTTCTTTGTGACAAGTGCCTTGCCTTTGTCACTTTTTCCTTTCTTGCAGTCAAGAGATATGTGGCCTCTTTCACCACAGTTGTAGCATTTGACATTTGATTTGTCTCCTCTGTCAGACTTTCCTTTACCTTCAGACTTTCTGAACCCTTTCTTATCAGAACTTGCACTTTTCCTGGAAAACTTCTTGCCTTTTCTGAATTTCCTGTAGGCTATCTTTGTGATACCCTTCATCATAAGAGCACACAATTTTATCATCTCTTCCATAGCATCTATCTCAGGTAAACTTTCAGTTTCTGAATCATCATCATCAGAATATGATGACTCTGAATCAGACTTTATGATGAGAGCCTTTCCTTTGCCCCTCTTTGAGGCAACAACTTTAGGAGATTCCTCCTCAGTCTTAAGAGCAATTGTCCTTGACTTTCTTCCATGCTTCTTGCCTTTGATCCATCTCAAGTTCTTCCATGCTTCTTGCTCCTTTGATCCATCTCAAGTTCATAAGTCTTGAGCATACCATAAATTTTATCAAGAGTAGTTTCAGTAAGGTCATAGTTGTCACTTATGGTAGTAGACTTCAAATCCCAATTTTCAGGAAGAGCTAAAAGGAATTTTAGATTTGAATCTTCAAGATCATATTCTGTTAGGTCACACTTTCACTGTAGAGGGGGTGAATACAGTGTTTATTACAATCAAATCAAACTTCAAGAACTTATGTAACAGAAAACAAACTTTATTTAAACAATAAACTCTGTTACAATCTGGAACTGTTATCTCTCAGTGATGAACAAAATATCACGAGAGCTGCTAGAGTTATATTAAATAATATTCTCGATAATGATAACACTTATAGTGTAAACCCTATGTCTGTGTTTATATACTACACAGTTACAAGATATTCGCTAATTGATATGGAATATAATTCTGCTTCCTAAAATATATCAATCAGATATCTTCTATTCCAAGTATTCCATTCTTCACGGAATTCCTTCTTCATGCATATCTCTTCTTATGTTTATCTTGATCTTCTTAACTTTAATCAGCTACTGTCCTTATCTGATCGTCCTTCAGCACTTAAGTTCTGATATCTATCTCCTGATAACATAAGTACTGATATCCCTTAAGTTCTGACTTCCAGTATAAGTACTGATCAGTTAAGTACTGATTTGTTCTGTTCAAATAAGATCTAAAATCTAAACATAAAACATATTAGCCATGACATTATCAAATATATCTAACAATCTCCCCCAACTTGTAAATTAACAAAATATACAAGTTTAACAGATATTTGATGATGTCAAAAACATTAAGTACAAATGCATGAGAAATAGACAAGATAACTACAACTTACAGTCCTTAAAGTTTTTACCAATTCAACTTCTGATAACAACTTCAATCTGTATAAATATCAGAATTTAAGCAGTTGTAGATCTTCGACTTGGCTTCATCATTTTCTGATCTCTCTGATGTCAGGAGTTGTTCTGAGATAATTCTTCAACAAACATTTCTCAGCATATCTGAGTTCATCAATCATTCTCCGTTTGACATCTTTAAGCTCTGCAGTATCTTCACCAGTTTGAAATATTGCAGCTCTGAGATCATTAATCTTTGCTTTTCTCAACTCCCGATCTAGTCTTATGACATAAGCTTTATTAGACTCTAGATTGAATTCAAGCCCCTTAATACCAAGATATGTTCTGATCTGTGCAGTATTAGGCTTCATATCAACAATATCACCATTGTGATTTCTGTACTTTGGAACATATCTGCTGTCAGACTTAACAGAATAAAGTCTTTTCTGTCTCTGAATCTGTTCCTTTAAGTAGTTTGCAGCAGTCTCTGTTATTCTGTCATCCACTTGAAGTAAGAACAATACATGCTCCAATTCTTCAAAATACTTCAACGGAATGGCATTTTGTCTTATATGATAAACCCTACCATCTGTCATGAAATACAACATGATGTATTCTTTCAAGTAGGTATGGTAAACCATCTGTACAGATTCTAGTTGATTCAATCTCTCAGGAGTTGCTCCAATACCTGGTTCACTCAAGGAAGTTGGATCATCGGTAGTGTTGTGTACTCTTCTTTCATCAGCACTTCCCAATCCAGTTTTATCTCTAGCTTCCTTTCCAGTAACTACTCTTGCTTCAAAACCACTTGAAGTAGTCTTCAAAGATTGAATCTGTTTTGCTTTAGTGAATCCTGGTAGGAGTGTTTTAGATTTATTTTCTGATATCAAGTTAACTTGAGCACTGTCAGAGGTTACTTGCTTCTTCTGAATATCAGAACTTACAATTTCTTGACTCTGAACAACTTGAGCCATGTCAGAGGTTGTTTTAAGAACTTTTCTTGAAGTCAGAGCAAGATTATCTTTTCCATCAGTAATTTCTTCTTCCTCGGGAGGTACATAAGGCTTGATAGGTTCACCAACCTTTTCTTTACCTTTGGATCTTGGATCTATCTGTGGTTGTGATCTAGCCAAAGTTTCTTCAGTATGTATCCTTTCTTTGATCACAATGCCTTTAGGTTTTGGAAGTAACTTTTTACCAGAAGCTTCAGATTTAGATGTGACTTTCTCTGATTTAAGTCTGGCTTCTTCTTCCTTTAAACTTTCCAAGTCCATCCCTGGATTTTCTTGAAGAAATAACTGTCTTGACATTTCCTCATCAAGATCTAGAAGTTCATCAGAACTTATCCTTTTACCAGCAGCAGAACTTATTCTTTTCCCAGTATCAGAACTTGTTCTGTGACTAGCTTGTCTTGATGTAAACCTTCTACCTTGACTATGACCACTACCCATTCCAGAGTTTCCTTGGTCATCTTTTCCATCATCCTTTCCTTGCAGTGACTTGTTGGTTTTGCATTTGGACTTAATTACCTTCTCCCCCTTTTTGGCATCAGCAGGTAATAAAAGAGAGTAAGTAGTTCCACTGAGGTCTGGATTTCAGTAAGTTGCGATTGCTGAGAAGCTTGATTTGTCAGAATTTGATCAATCTGAGCTTGTTGCTTCTCTTGAGTTTTCTCAATATAAGCAACCCTGTCAATGGTAGGTTGGAAGAACTTTTTCTTATCAAGTTTCCAAACTTGTTCCTGTTTAATAAAGTTCTCCTGAATCTTGTGTAGCTCTGCATGAGTGTTGGAATGAAGACCTTGTAGATGTTTAGTACTCATGCAGGACCTCTAAGCTGGATTTTAAAAACATCAGAATGTAACATTTCATCAGCTTAGTCAAGTGCTCAGCAAGATGTAAAGCATTTGGAACACATGAAACTGAGTTCCATTCCTTAGTCCACTCCTGACCTGCAGGAGTTTCACTCCAAGGTACTGGTGCATCCCTGATAACAAACTCCTTTAACAGTTCAGACTTAGGAAAGATCAGTGGGGAGTATGTCTGAAGGACCTGCTTCATCAGCATCTACAGTTTGTAGCAGCTTTCCACCAGTATCTCCAACATTTGCAGCATCAGAACTTAAAGAATCAGTATCTTCTGATAAGACAACTGTATGAGTAGCAATGAAGGCTTCAACATCCTCTAATTGCTGATCTGATACTAAGTTCTGATCAACAGCCATATCCTGATGCTCCACCTAAAATCTGATCATCATCTTGATGCAGAGAAGGTGTTAGTGATAACTCAGGAGTTTGAACAGCATCAGTAACAGGTGTTGTGGAAGGATTATTTGCTGTTGGAGCTTCTAAGAAAAGTATTTCAGGCACAACCAAGTTCTGAATATCAATTTCAGCACTTGTGCCTGGATCAACAAGAGATATAGAAGGTTGAATTAGCCTTGTCAGATATAGGTTCCTGAGATGGAGTTGATGGAGAAGAAGTGACTGGAGCAAATTCCTTGTCTTGTGAGATCAGAGATTCCTGATCCCCTTCCTTAGCTGCTTCCTCCTCATCATCTGAAACTGGCCTCTGTGCCCTCTGTTTCTTGTACTTCCTTGTTGATTTGGATTCCTTGGGAGTTGCAGGAACCGTCATACGTCTAAGCCTCTTGGAGAAGCCTAGAACCCCCAATTGCAGAATCCTTCTGAGAAGTTGCCTTCTCAGCTTCATTTATCATAGGTTCGAAGAGGGAATCTGATCCTCAGAATCTGATTCATCTCTCAAAGTAATCCTCCTCTTCTTCTGAGATGTTTGAGGAACAGTCTTTGTTCTCTTAATCTTCCACTTCAACATTTCGAAATTAATCTGAGACTGTTACCAAATTTTACTCACAGATAAGTCAAGTAAAGGGTTAGACTGAAAAATCAGAACTTAGACCTATACCAGAACTTAACAGTCATCAGAACATAATGTCTTAACTCGAACAAGGAATATCTATCTTAGTAAATACTCATACAAGTTCTTAGTTATGAACGTCAGAACTTAATCATCAGAACGTGTAACTAGAACTTGTCCTCAGAATTTGTGCAGAAGTGACACAATGACTGTTTATCTAAAATAACATAGACCACCACAGAAATTTCATCATTCATATGGAGTGATGTGTGTGTGCATTAAGCTAAATAACAGACAAAGAGTAAAGTCTGATCTACTTCAGTACATCTTAGAAATAAGTCATAATTAAAATTTTGCTAAAGACTGTCATTATCCTGAAACCTACTGATAAATGAGTTCATGCATGAGTTCACCTCTACTGTTTTTTTTTTTTTGTGCTAATTTTATGCATCTTTTGAAATTCTATTTACAGAGGCTTCTCAGTGTAAGTGAGTCACGACTGTTTATCAGAATTTATGCTATTATCAGAGTATTTCTCCAGTAATCATAGAGTGTGAAAAGTCACCAAAAAAATATTTTGCTTTTCTAATGCATATTTACTTAATACCAGCAATGCACTTGGGTCGTCCCTTTCACATTTTTACTCTAGATCTCAAAGGAGTACCTGATATTATTCTTTGATTATTGTTCTTCTTCTTTTGATAAGTGAGGTTTATCAGCACTTAGTACATTCAGCAGTTTTACTAGAATCAGAACTTAAACAGATGAGTAGCATTATTCTAATTTGTGACTTAGTAATAAGATATATAAAGTAAACTTAACTAAGCTCAGTTATCAGAATTTGCTTGTGTCATAAGATTTCCACAGAAATAATTACTTCTTTCATGGGATCATTTGTTTATTGAAGACTAGTAGGTCAGTATCTAGCACAGTTATCCTCATAGGATTTAATAGTTACTGAAACAGACATATCACTTATCAGAGTTTAGAAACATATATCAGACAACAGTCAGTACTTAAAGACATTTATCAATTAATGCACAGAATATACAAAGAGATTAATTCTGTAAATTCTGATCATAAAGTCTGATAACATAGAACAAGTTTAAGCAGATTTAGAGAAAGAACCTGAAATCATTCCAAGTTCATTTACCAATTTTGAAAAGGTAGCTTCACACAGTGGTTTTGTGAAGATATCTGCTACTTGTTGATCTGTGGGAACAAAATGCAATTCCACTGTACCTTCATCCACATGTTCCCTGATGAAATGGTACCTGATGCTGATGTGCTTTGTCATAGAGTGTTGAACTGGATTACCTGTCATAGCAATAGCACTTTGATTATCACAGTAAATAGGGATTTTGAAATACGTTAACCCATAATCTAGTAATTGATTCTTCATCCAGAGAATCTGTGCACAACAGCTTCCTGCAGCAATATACTCTGCTTCTGCAGTTGATGTGGAAATTGACTTTTGTTTCTTGCTATACCAAGAAACCAACCTGCCTCCAAGAAATTGGCAGCTACCACTTGTGCTTTTCCTGTCAATTTTACAACCTGCAAAATCTGCATCTGAGTAACCTATTAATTTAAAATCTGATTCTCTAGGATACCATAATCCTAGATCAGCTGTTCCTTTAAGATACTTAAAGATTCTTTTTACAGCTGTTAAGTGAGGTTCTCTTGGATCTGCTTGAAATCTTGTACAAAGACAGGTAGCAAACATGATATCTGGTCTACTAGCAGTTAGATAGAGAAGTGAGCCAATCATACCTCTGTAATCAGTAATATCTACTGAATTACCAGTATCCTTATCCAGTTTTGTTGCAGTGGCCATGGGAGTGGATGCACTTGAACAGTCTTGCATTCCAAATTTTTTCAGCAAGTTTCTGGTGTACTTAGATTGACAAATAAAAGTTCCTTCTTCACTCTGCTTGACTTGAAGGCCCAGAAAATAACTGAGTTCTCCCATCATACTCATCTGATATCTTGACTGCATTAGGTTGGCAAACTTTTTGCAAAGTTTGTCATTTGGAGACCCAAAAATAATATCATCAACATAAATCTGGATCAAAAGTAAGTCCTTGCCATGGTTGAGATAGAACAATGTTTTGTCAATAGTTCCTCTGTTGAATCCACTTTCCAGAAGAAACTGAGCTAAAGTCTCATACCATGCTCTACGAGCTTGCTTAAGTCCATAAAGTGCTTTATCAAGCCTGTAGACATAATCTGGATATTTGGAATCTACAAAGCCTGGAGGTTGTTCAACATATACTTCCTCTTCCAATTCTCCATTGAGAAAAGCACTTTTCACATCCATTTGAAAGACAGTAAACTTTTTGTGAGCAGCATAAGCCATGATTATCCTTATGGCTTCTAACCTAGCAACTGGAGCAAATGTTTCATCATAGTCAATTCCCTCCTGTTGAGAATATCCTTTTGCAACCAGCCTTGCCTTGTTCCTTACAATTATGCCATCACTGTCAGTTTTGTTTCTGAATACCCACTTTGTACCAACAACCGATCTATTCTTGGGTCTTGGCACTAAGGTCCAGACTTTGTTTCTTTCAAATTCATTCAACTCTTCCTGCATTGCTTGCACCCAATCAGCATCTTGAAGAGCTTCTTCCACTTTCTTTGGCTCAGACTGAGAGAGAAAAGAATTGTAAAGACATTCATTCGAAGTACCTGTTCTAGTTCTGACACCTGCCTCAGGATTTCCAATTATTAAATCAGGTGTATGTGATTTTGTCCACTTCCTTGCAGATGGAAGATTTTCTCTAGAACTGGATGCTCCCCCATGATTCATGTTGTCTTCGGTTTCATTTTCTGATGCTCCCCCTGAAACTATGCTCTCTGAGTTGGATCCTTCAGTATTTAGATTTTCAGCACTGTCAGTACTTGGCTTATCAGAACTTGACGAATCAGAATTTGAAGAGCCAGATGTATGTTCTGATGCTTCTTGAGATGTGATAATATCTTGAGTATGCTCCCCCTGCATTGGTGCATCTTCCTTTGACGTAGTCACCACAGTTTCAATAACATCAGAGTTTAATCCATCAGAATTTACAGTATCAGGACTTAGACTGTCAGGACTTGAGATATCAGAATATGAATCTTCATTTTCAAATCTCAGCTTATCATGATCAATGCAATCTTCAAGTCCAGTGATCTTCTTGTCATCAAAAGAGACATTGATAGATTCCATGACCACTTTTGTTCTCAAATTATAGACTCTGAAGGCTTTTGTAGAAAGTGGATATCCTACAAAGATTCCCTCATCAGCTTTTAGATCAAACTTGGATAGCTGTTCAGGATGAGTCTTGAGAATAAAACACTTACATCCAAATACATGAAAGTATTTGAGATTTGGCTTTTTGTTCTTCACCATCTCATATGGTGTTTTTCCATGCTTGTTAATGAGTGTTGCATTTTGAGTAAAACAAGCAGTCTGCACAGCTTCAGCCCAGAAATAGGTTGGAAGCTTTGCTTCTTCAAGCATTGTTCGTGCAGCTTCAATTAGAGTTCTATTCTTCCTTTCAACAACTCCATTTTGCTGTGGAGTTCCAGGAGCAGAAAATTCCTGCTTTATTCCATGATTTTTGCAGAACTCTTCCATTATCAAATTCTTGAATTCAGTGCCATTATCACTCCTCAAAATTTTCACAGAATCTTTGATCAATTTATCCAGATGTTTGACATGATCAATCAGGATAGATGCAGTTTCACTTTTTGTGTGCAAGAAATACACCCATGTGTATCTGGTGAACTCATCTACTATGACCAACGCATATTTCTTCTTTGCAATAGACATGACATTCACTGGACCAAATAGATCAACATGAAGTAGATAATAAGGCTCAAGAATTGATGATTCAGTCTTTCTCTTGAACGAAGATTTACTTTGTTTAGCCTTCTGACATGAGTCACAAAGACCATCAGGAACAAACACTGATTTTGGCAGTCCTCTCACAAGATCTTTCTTGATCAGTTCATTTATCTTGTTGAAGTTTAAATGAGAGAGTTTCTTGTGCCAATTCCAGCTTTCTTCAGTTGAGGCTCTACTCACTAAACAGATTGCAGAACCATCAGAACTTGTTGAAAGCTTAGCTTCATAAATGTTACCACGCCTGAATCCCTTCAGAACAATTTTTCCTTTAGATTTACTAACTATTTCACAATGTTCTGCAAAGAAATCAACATGATAACCTCTGTCACAGATTTGACTTATACTCAGTAAGTTGTGTTTAAGTCCTGAGACCAGAGCTACATCTTTAATAATGACATTCCCAAGATTGATATTGCCATATCCCAAAGTTTTTCCAATGTTGCCATCTCCATAAGAAACACTTGGGCCAGCTTTCTCCACAAAGTCTGATAGCAGGGCCTTATTTCCAGTCATATGTCCTGAACATCCACTGTCCAGAACTAAAATATTTTTCCTGTTGCCCTGCAATCAAAAAGACCACTAATTATTAGTTTTAAGGACCCAGACTTGCTTGGATCCTTTGGCCTTTTTAGGTTTGTTAACATTTGCAGCGGATTTAACATCAGATTTTATGTTAACAGTTTTCTTATCAGAACTTATACTAGAAGGAACAACAGAAACTTTCTTTAAAGAAGGTTTTATTTGATAATAATCATAGTACAAACTATGATATTCCTTACAAGTATAAATGGAATGCCATAAACTACCACAATGAAAACAAGGATTTTGTGGTTTGTATCTAACAGACTGACTCTTAACTCCTGACTTTGTAGATAAGGAGTTAATATTCTTATTCTTCCTGCAAAAAGAAGCCAGATGGTTAGAACTTCCACAGTTATGACATGCTTTCCTAGGAGCATCAGGAACAGATTTATAGTTATTGCTTTTATTCACACCTTCCTTTCCATTCCTGTTTTTCCTAGGTGATTTTACCTTGTTTGCATTCTTAACATCTTTCAGCTTATGCTTAAGCTGCTTCTTTGTCATTAAGCCTATGTTAACTTCAGCTGTCTTTTCCTGTTTTAGTTTGTCAGAAGCTAATTCCTTTTTAACTTCTGATTTCTCATTTTCGGATTTTTCAGTTACAAACTTAACAGGTTTTAACTTCGGCTTTTGCTTATCAACAGGCTTAATTTCTACAGTTCCTTTTTTATTTTCTCCATAGCCTAAGCCCTCTTTCCAGTTTCCACTGCTTAGCAAATTTTGAGTTGTTTTGCCAGAGTTAGTCCAAGTTCTGATAATCTCTCTCTCCTTTTCTAACTCAATTTTTAGAGATTCATTCATTTTTAGCACTTCATCTCTAACATAAAAAGCATCATCTCTATCCTGCTGAGTTTGATGAAACATGACTAACTCTTTTTCTAAGAAATCATTTCTTTTCCTAAAAGCAAGATTTTCAGAAGTTAATCTTTCACATGTTAAAGTTTGATCTCTATAACTAACAAACATGGTTTTAAGATATCTTCTCAACTCATTAATATCATCAGTATGAAAAGCATAAGTAGTCTGAGGTACCTTTGTTTCAGCAGCTTCAGAACTGCTCTCAGAACTTGATTTATCAGCATTTGCCATCAATGCATAGTTCTCCTCACTTTCAGAGTCTGAGGTGTCTGTCCAGCTTTTCTGCTTTGTGACAAGAGCTTTGCCTTTGTCATTCTTGGTCTTCTTGCAATCAGGAGATATGTGGCCTTTCTCACCACAATTATAACATTTAACATTAGCGTAATCTCCTCTGTCAGACTTTCCTCCTCTTCCTTCAGATCTTCTGAAATTCTTCTTATCAGAACTTATGCCTTTCCTGGAAAACTTCTTTCCCTTCCTGAACTTCCTGTATGCAATCTTTGTGATTCCTTTCACCATAAGAGCACACAGCTTCATCATCTCCTCATCAGCATCAGTTTCAGGCAAGCTTTCAGAATCTGAGTCATCATCACTCTCAGAACTTGATGACTCAGTATCAGATTTTATGATAAGAGCTTTACCCTTATCTTTCTTTGAGGAAGGTGGTTTGGGGGATTCCTCTTCAACCTTGAGAGCAACTGTCCTTGACTTTCCTCCTTTCCTCTTGCTTCTTTGTTCCATCTCAAGTTCATGAGTCTTGAGCATTCCATAGATTTCATCAAGAGTTGTTTCATCAAGATTGTAGTTGTCTCTTATTGTTGTTGCCTTCAAATCCCAACATTCAGGAAGAGCTAACAGGAATTTGAGGTTTGTATCTTCAAGATCATACTCCTTATTTACTAATGACAAGTCATTCAAGAGTTTGACAAATCTATCATATACATCAGTCAATGACTCATTAGTCCTAGAGTCAAAGTGTTCATACTCTTGAGTGAGTATTGTCTTCCTGTTCTTCTTAACTGTTTCAGTTCCTTGACACCTTGTCTCCAGTGCATCCCATATCTCCTTAGCAGTCTTGCAGTTGATTACCCTGTTTGACATTACATTATCAATGGCACTATGCAATAAGTGACGTACCTTGGCATCCTTAGCAATAGATGCTATATCTTCAGCAGTGTAATCATTCTTTTCCTTTGGTACGGTCATTGCTGCTTCACCTGCAACTACAACAGCGAGCTTGGTAGGTTTGTGAGGCCCTTCCTTGATTCTATCAAGGTATTCTGGATCTGTTGCTTCCAGAAACATGGTCATCCTTACCTTCCATATGGGATATTCAGATGGTCTCAATATGGGAACTCTGATAGTCTCATATCGACTCTGAGTTGATGTCTTTGATGATTCCTCAGTTTTGGTAGGTTTAGTTGGAGTTTCTGTGTCAGACATGATTGTGTTTGGATCTTTAACTGTATGTGTGTTAACAGATAGCTCTGATACCACTTGTTAGGTCACACTTTCACTGTAGAGGGGGTGAATACAGTGTTTATTACAATCAAATCAAACTTCAAGAACTTATGTAACAGAAAACAAACTTTATTTAAACAATAAACTCTGTTACAATCTGGAACTGTTATCTCTCAGTGATGAACAAAATATCACGAGAGCTGCTAGGGTTATAATAAATAATATTCTCGATAATGATAACACTTATAGTGTAAACCCTATGTCTGTGTTTATATACTACACAGTTACAAGATAATCGCTAATTGATATGGAATATAATTCTGCTTCCTAAAATATATCAATCAGATATCTTCTATTCCAAGTATTCCATTCTTCACGGAATTCCTTCTTCATGCATATCTCTTCTTATGTTTATCTTGATCTTCTTAACTTTAATCAGCTACTGTCCTTATCTGATCGTCCTTCAGCACTTAAGTTCTGATATCTATCTCCTGATAACATAAGTACTGATATCTCTTAAGTTCTGACTTCCAGTATAAATACTGATCAGTTAAGTACTGATTTGTTCTGTTCAAATAAGATCTGAAATCTAAACATAAAACATATTAGCCATGACATTATCAAATATATCTAACACTTTATATATTTCTTCAGGTACAGATAACACATTTAACCTTTCCTTCCGACTTAACGCATCTGCTACAACGTTCGCCTTACCGGGATGATAATTAATCGAGCAATCATAATCCTTGATCAATTCTAACCATCTTCTTTGCCTCATATTAAGTTCCTTCTGGGTAAATATATATTTCAAACTTTTGTGATCCGTGAAAATCTCACACTTTTCTCCATACAAATAATGTCTCCAAATTTTCAAAGCAAAAACTATAGCTGCTAGCTCTAAGTCATGAGTAGGGTATTTCTGTTCGTGTGGTTTCAATTGTCTTGACGCATAAGCAATCACCTTGTCGTGCTGCATAAGAACACATCCTAGTCCTTTATGAGAAGCATCGCTATAAATTACGAAATTCCCTTGATCGTCTGGAAGTGACAAAACAGGTGCCGTGATTAATCTCTGCTTCAATTCTTGAAAACTTTCTTCGCACTTGTCGTTCCATATAAACTTTTCATTCTTTCGTGTAAGCTTTGTTACTGATGTGTGTTAGATATATTTGATAATGTCATGGCTAATATGTTTTATGTTTAGATTTCAGATCTTATTTGAACAGAACAAATCAGTACTTAACTGATCAGTACTTATACTGGAAATCAGAACTTAAGAGATATCAGTACTTATGTTATCAGGAGATAGATATCAGAACTTAAGTGCTGAAGGACGATCAGATAAGGACAGTAGCTGATTAAAGTTAAGAAGATCAAGATAAACATAAGAAGAGATATGCATGAAGAAGGAATTCCGTGAAGAATGGAATACTTGGAATAGAAGATATCTGATTGATATATTTTAGGAAGCAGAATTATATTCCATATCAATTAGCGATTATCTTGTAACTGTGTAGTATATAAACACAGACATAGGGTTTACACTATAAGTGTTATCATTATCGAGAATATTATTTATTATAACCCTAGCAGCTCTCGTGATATTTTGTTCATCACTGAGAGATAACAGTTCCAGATTGTAACAGAGTTTATTGTTTAAATAAAGTTTGTTTTCTGTTACATAAGTTCTTGAAGTTTGATTTGATTGTAATAAACACTGTATTCACCCCCTCTACACTGTTCTCAAATACTTTCATGTATTTGGATGTAAGTGTTTTGTTCTCAAGACTCATCCTGAACAGCTATCCAAGTTTGATCTAAAAGCTGATGAGGGAATCTTTGTAGGATATCCACTTTCTACAAAAGCCTTCAGAGTCTATAATTTGAGAACAAAAGTGGTCATGGAATCTATCAATGTCTCTTTTGATGACAAGAAGATCACTGGACTTGAAGATTGCATTGATCATGATAAGCTGAGATTTGAAAATGAAGATTCATATTCTGATATCTCAAGTCCTGACAGTCTAAGTCCTGATACTGTAAATTCTGATGGATTAAACTCTGATGTTATTGAAACTGTGGTGACTACGTCAAAGGAAGATGCACCAATGCAGGGGGAGCATACTCAAGATATTATCACATCTCAAGAAGCATCAGAACATACATCTGGCTCTTCAAATTCTGATTCGTCAAGTTCTGATAAGCCAAGTACTGACAGTGCTGAAAATCTAAATACTGAAGGATCCAACTCAGAGAGCATAGTTTCAGGGGGAGCATCAGAAAATGAAACCGAAGACAGCATGAATCATGGGGGAGCATCCAGTTCTAGAGAAAATCTTCCATCTGCAAGAAAGTGGACAAAATCACATACACCTGATTTAATAATTGGAAATCCTGAGGCAGGTGTCAGAACTAGAACAGGTACTTCGAATGAATGTCTTTACAATTCTTTTCTCTCTCAGTCTGAGCCAAAGAAAGTGGAAGAAGCTCTTCAAGATGCTGATTGGGTGCAAGCAATGCAGGAAGAGTTGAATGAATTTGAAAGAAACAAAGTCTGGACCTTAGTGCCAAGTCCCAAGAATAGATCGGTTGTTGGTACAAAGTGGGTATTCAGAAACAAAACTGACAGTGATGGCATAATTGTAAGGAACAAGGCAAGGCTGGTTGCAAAAGGATATTCTCAACAGGAGGGAATTGACTATGATGAAACATTTGCTCCAGTTGCTAGGTTAGAAGCCATAAGGATATTCATGGCTTATGCTGCTCACAAAAAGTTTACTGTCTTTCAAATGGATGTGAAAAGTGCTTTTCTCAATGGAGAATTGGAAGAGGAAGTATATGTTGAACAACCTCCAGGCTTTGTAGATTCCAAACATCCAGATTATGTCTACAGGCTTGATAAAGCACTTTATGGACTTAAGCAAGCTCCTAGAGCATGGTATGAGACTTTAGCTCAGTTTCTTCTGGAAAGTGGATTCAACAGAGGAACTATTGACAAAACATTGTTCTATCTCAACCATGGCAAGGACTTACTTTTGATCCAGATTTATGTTGATGATATTATTTTTGGGTCTCCAAATGACAAACTTTGCAAAAAGTTTGCCAACCTAATGCAGTCAAGATATCAGATGAGTATGATGGGAGAACTTAGTTATTTTCTGGGCCTTCAAGTCAAGCAGAGTGAAGAAGGAACTTTTATTTGTCAATCTAAGTACACCAGAAACTTGCTGAAAAAATTTAGAATGCAAGACTGTTCAAGTGCATCCACTCCCATGGCCACTGCAACAAAACTGGATAAGGATACTGGTAATTCAGTAGATATTACTGATTACAGAGGTATGATTGGCTCACTTCTCTATCTAACTGCTAGTAGACCAGATATCATGTTTGCTACCTGTCTTTGTGCAAGATTTCAAGCAGATCCAAGAGAACCTCACTTAACAGCTGTAAAAAGAATCTTTAAGTATCTTAAAGGAACAGCTGATCTAGGATTATGGTATCCTAGAGAATCAGATTTTAAATTAATAGGTTACTCAGATGCAGATTTTGCAGGTTGTAAAATTGACAGGAAAAGCACAAGTGGTAGCTGCCAATTTCTTGGAGGCAGGTTGGTTTCTTGGTATAGCAAGAAACAAAAGTCAATTTCCACATCAACTGCAGAAGCAGAGTATATTGCTGCAGGAAGCTGCTGTGCACAGATTCTCTGGATGAAGAATCAGTTACTAGATTATGGGTTAATGTAAGTCATATGTCATAGCCTATTTGTATATTCGAGGATTCAACTCAACTCAAATAAGAATGTAATAAGTAAATAGTGGATCTACCGTCAGAGAGATCTCGCAAAGTAATATCTGTCAAAGGATTCAGAGACAAGGTTCATCTACAGACTTGAGGAGTTAATTCACTGGAAGAAGTTCAAGAAGTTGATCATGCCTCAGTGATATAAATCAAGATCGTGGATTTAATCAAGTGACAGAGATCTCGTCAGGGTATCAATAAATTACAAGGATTTAATCTGAAGAAAATCAAAGTGTCAAAGTCAAGACATGAAGAAACGTCACGGAAGTTAGTCACTCATGAACCAGACAGTACATCGAGTGTCAACGTTGAAGTGGCGGAATTGATTCATAATTTTCAGTGATTTTCAGAAGATTTGCAGAAGAATGGTTGCTGCTCAAGACTAGAATTAATTCTCTATTAATTAATTAAGTCATCTAATTTAATTAAGAAAATAAATTATATCTGCGAAGAATAATTTATTTATTAATTGAATTAATTGATTAATTAATTCTGAATTAATTCTAGGAATTTTAGGAATTTTCAGAAGCTTAATTGGATTAAATTCAAGCATTAAATCAGCAAGACAATTGAAAATGAACTAGCATGACAATCAGGATTGTCATACCGATTGTCATGCTAGGCCATTTTCCATTGTCATACCGAAAGTTACTCTAGGAGGATGATTGTCTTGCTAGTTCATTCTGATTGTCATGCTAGTTCATTCAGATTGTCTTGCTAGTTCATTCAATTGTCCTACCGAAAGTCTTGCCAGCTATAGGATTGTCATGCCAAGTCAATTCTATTGGTTTTGTTGATTTAAATAGAAGCAGAGAAGCAGCATATCATTTCAATCATCCACACAAGTCAAGAATAAAAGAGCAGCCGCCTTGAAATATAAAATCATCTTCTCTGCAGAAATTCAAGATCAATTTCTAGTTTGTTAATGTTAAATCCAAACCACTAGAATTATTTATCTTGTTCTTGTGTATCAATCTAGCGGATTAAAATCCCTAGAACTTAATCTTTTTATTACAAAAATAGAAAAAGTTCATGTCGAATTTATTATAGATTTGTGATAATTAATTTGAGATTAATTCCTTGTAATCGATACAGTTGTTGTAACACCTTTCAAGTTTAATAATATTTTTATTTAACTTGAATTTTGTTTCACATTTTTTATTCCGCATTTAATTCGATTATTCGGTAACTGTTTGTATTCAACCCCCCTTCTACAAACAAATTGGGACCTAACAATTGGTATCAGAGCCTTCTGATTAACGAACAAATCAAGATCCTAGACTTTTGTGATTTTTCAACTCCTTGAATTTTTATTTATTCAAAAATTCATAATGACTTCACATAAAGTTGGAACCGTTAAAATTCCACAATTTGATAAAGAGAATTATATCATGTGGAAGAAGAAGATGCTATTATTTTTACAAGTTGCAAATCCCAAATATTCAAACTTGTTAAAGAAGGGTATAAAAACTCCGATGGTTATTGAACCGGAGGTAATAATAGATGGTGTGGTGACTACTGAAGCTAGAACCTATCCAAAAGAGCCTGAAGATTTTACTCCTGCTGAGAAGGAAGAAGCCTCCTTGGATGCCAGCCTTCAATTAATATTAATTGATTCCCTTGATCCCTTGATAAACAGACATGTGATGAACTGTAAAAATTCCAAACACATGTGGGAAACTATTGAGGTGATTAATGAAGGCACAGAGGAAGTTAGGGAGAACAAGTTGGAAATCCTAACCTCTGAATATGAACATTTCAAATCAAATCCAGGAGAAGGAATTACTGAAGTGTTTGAGAGGTACAATGCGTTGATCAACAACCTGAACATCAATGGAAAGTATTATTCAACCAGGGAGGTCAACAAAAAGTTCCTTTTAACACTGCCAGCTCATCTTGAACATAGAATCACTGCCATTAGAGAAGCTAGAGATCTGAGTGAGATTTCTTTGGACAGGCTCTATGGAGTGTTAAAAACTTATGAGTTGGAGCAGATTCAACAGAAGGAAGTCTACGGGAAGGATAGAATGGTCAGCACATCTACTGCACTTGTAGCTGAAGGTCAACAACAACAGCAATCTCAACAATTGGAGAGAATGGTACAGTATTCCAAGGCTGAGGAAAATATGTTAGTAGCAGAATATGATCCTCCTACTACAAATCAATCAAGTGATGATTTTTATTCCTTGGAAGAGCTGGAGCAATTGGAAGACGAGTCAATGGCCCAAATTGTCAAGAGATTCTCCCATGTCAGATTCAAGAGGAATCCCAAGCTGAAGTACAAGTCCAACTACAACAAATTCCAGAAAGGTGGATCTTCATCCTCTAACACCAGCAGTGGTGGATACCAAACAGGGATGGTTGATCGGGGCACCATTAGATGCTATAACTGCAATGAGTTGGGACACTTTGCCACAGAATGTAGGAAGCCAAAGCAAGTAAGAAAGAACTCTGAAAGGGCTTATCTTGCAAAGGGAAGAAGCTGGGATGATACTGACAGTGAAGATGAAGATGAAGGAAATCTTGCTCTTATGGCTATTGGTGGAAAAGCTTCATCGTCAAGAATAGAGGTAAAACTTTCTGATGCTGAAATGGTTTATCATCTAAGAGGTAACTTAGATTGTGCACGTCGTGATAATGAACTGTTAAGTTTACAGATCACAGACCTTGAGAAAGAGGTCAATGAATTAAGACTTGTGCACATTAATCAAGACAAATTAAAAGAACATGTATCTTTTCTAGAGAATAGAGTTGACTGTTATAGAAAACTCGAAACTATTCTCAAAGACAAGATCACCGGTCTTGAGACTAAGGTTAGAGCCTACTTCAATTCTTGTTCGAAGGCTAAAGAGTTCTACAGTAAGCAAGCTGTTAATCAAACATCTGGAATAGGTTATGATTACAATGCTGCTATTGGAGAATTAGGCATAAACTCCCCTCCTCATGTCTGTGCTAAAGGGAGGGAAGTACCACATGTGCTTAAGGGTGTTGATGAACCCCTCTATAAAGCATCAATTGCTGAACCATTTGATGCGACCTCTTCTGTTATTCAAGAAGAAATACGTGCTGAGGATCATGCTAATGAGAAGATTGTTTCCAAGTCAAGTGAGTCGAAAGTTTCAGTCAAAGTAGTGAAAGCAACTGAGACTAACTCAGACACACATGAGTTGGATAACAATAATGCCATGTCTACCATGCATAAATTGCCTGCTGTTAATCACTCTCATAAAGTATGTGGTGTTGCTAATTGTATGTCTTGTGCTTTTAATATGATGTATGCTTATTTTAATGGTAAGCATGTGTCTAATGATAAGACTACTCCTCGTCAGCATGTGAATAACAAGAAGCATGATAGGTCTAAGACTGCTAGTCCTTCTAAGGCTAGAAAGGAGACATTTGTGCCTAAGCTTAAACAGAAATTTGTTAACGCTGTTTACAAGGTCAAATGTTCAGTCATTGAGAAAGTTGAGGCAATTAAAATTAAAAATGTTGTTTTGCCTGACAAAGGACAGTTCTACAAGTATGCCGGGCCCAACCAAGTTTGGGTTCCGAAGAAGGTCTAATCCATTTGAAGTGCAGGGCATTAAACAGGTGTAACCGGTAGTGTGGATTCTTGACAGTGGATCATCAAGACATATGACCGGAGATAGAGCCCTGCTATCAAATGTGGATTGAGAAAGCTGGCCCCCTGGTTACCTTTGGAGATAACAGCAAAGGTTTATCCGAGGGATATGGCTGTTTGCAAGCTGGGAATGTTATCATTATAATTTTGTATATTGTGCTAGGTTATTATCAGGAAGCATCATCTAACATATAGCACCAGTGACGAGACTTGAGAATATTACGACATATCAGACACCTGCTGCACATTACACTTGGAATTGGACTCTAGTAAGATGTGTACAAGTGTACTCCTGGTTGGTGAGTTAAAAGAGGAAGTCAGTACACCACAGTTCATGGACTTTGCAGCTGCATATCTATTGGACTATGCAATCTCTTCTTCACAATCTCACTTCAGGTTGGTATGAACTAGTATACTGCTCAAGCAATCATCAAGGACATGGTATGGCACTCTAACAGAAGTTATAATTTTATATGAACTAGTAGAGTCGTCATAATAATGCAACATAATAATTAGTATCTAAAGTACTTGACAAGTATCGGTCAATGATATGTTGTTAACATTATGTTGCAGATATTTGTAAGCTTTTGACATGAATGAGAATTACTTAGACTTTACCCTAAGTGATCAATATTTTATCAAAAACTCATTCATATTGAAAAATAAAAATTAAACTTCTTTCTACATTAGTGATTTCTTATTTCATGTAAAATCTTTTGAAATCACTATTGTAAATCATTTTCTCTCTATTACCATATATTCTGTGTTACAGGTTCAGTCTCCAATGACTTTCTTTCATTGACAGTCATGAGGTTGAAAACCCACAACGTCTATCCCAGACTGTAAAGACAAACACAAAAACAGAACCAACCAACACTCTCTTACCACTAAATGTAGTATGAATGAGCGTGAGGGAGATAGTGCCTAGTGCACCACATAAGGAAGGTTCTGTAGTCAACCCAGTAGCTCTGTCTCATACATAGATGAGTAGTATTTAAACCGAGACAACTGCTAGCCCCCATACATCTTCTCAAAAAGATGTAATGGCTGAAAAGGCACAAAAACAGTTACTAGATTCATTCTCTCAACAGGGTGAGTCTATTGAATTTTTCCTGTCGGCCAAGGTATCCGATGTAGTGTCACCACTTCAAACATAATCAATTCTTGATGCACAAGGAGAGGTTACACACACAAAGGATGAGTTGACGGAAACAAGAGTTTCGACCATTTTAAGGTCAGATTCGATTGTTCAAGGTTCGTTAGTGGACCAATTGCCTTTACAGGTGTTAGGAGAGGATACTGATCCAAAAGCCATATGTCAGTGGTCAGTGTCTACCTCCCCAGGCTTAAATCCCCTGGATGCATCTGTGGATAGTGGATCTGACATAGGCGCAGATCGGCAACTTGTTGATAATGATTCAGATATTACCTGATGAGTCACAAGGAAGTGTCTTCACAGACATTAGAAGGGAACTTTGATCTTTATGCTAAAATCGTTGGATCATTGTTTACCTTCCCAGAATTCAAATCTGGAACCCTAAAAGGGAAACTAGCAACTTGTAGATTATGACTCAGATTTATCTGACGAGTTTAACAAGGATGGGGATTTGTGAACTCCCATTGCACCACCTGTGACCTCCTTTAAGGATGGCTAAGGTGATTTTCCTTGCAGGTATAGCTGGATTATGGAGCTATGAGAGAAGAGTGATACACTTGTGAGAATGAGTGTAAACACGAGTGGAGAGAAGAGTGAAACACATGTGAGGTACACTAAACAGAATCACACACTCACAGTGAGGAAGAAAGTGAAACTACTTGTTATTTCTTTTCCAACCAAGTGAAATATGAGAACTCCTTCAGACGACGGCATACATTCCTTCTTTAAGGGGGAGATAAAAGCTTAAGAAATAGTTTGGAGGATTCCTCAACTAAGGGGGAGAAATAGCAAGGAGGAAGAAAAAGATCCTAAAAATGTACACTACACCACACCATTGTTGTTTTTATCTGCGGATCCTATTGTACGGGAGAGGTGGTAAACACAAGGTGATTTCCTAGTAAGGGAAGAAGCTGTTAGGGGAGTACCATTGGTTTTTATCTGCGGATCCTATTGTACGGGAGAGGTGGTAAAACGAAGGTGATCTTCTTTAATCAGTTGATTCTCATAGGGGGAGAAGCAAGAGATATGGGCTTCTCAACAGGAAATGTGGTTGTACAAATGAAGATGGAACTACTTGAAGATATGTTCAGTCTAGAGGAACATCTACTTGGAATCTGGAAAATGTTAAATCTCATCCAGAACTTTTCTGCTATTTACTTTGCATGTATGTTTATATCTTTTTCTTATTTGTTAGTTGAGTTATCCTCTAGGTATTTGTGTGTCATTGTCTAACAAACAAATAGGGGGAGATTGTAAGTCATATGTCATAGCCTATTTGTATATTCGAGGATTCAACTCAACTCAAATAAGAATGTAATAAGTAAATAGTGGATCTACCGTCAGAGAGATCTTGCAAAGTAATATCTGTCAAAGGATTCAGAGACAAGGTTCATCTACAGACTTGAGGAGTTAATTCACTGGAAGAAGTTCAAGAAGTTGATCATGCCTCAGTGATATAAATCAAGATCGTGGATTTAATCAAGTGACAGAGATCTCGTCAGGGTATCAATAAATTACAAGGATTTAATCTGAAGAAAATCAAAGTGTCAAAGTCAAGACATGAAGAAACGTCACGGAAGTTAGTCACTCATGAACCAGACAGTACATCGAGTGTCAACGTTGAAGTGGCGGAATTGATTCATAATTTTCAGTGATTTTCAGAAGATTTGCAGAAGAATGGTTGCTGCTCAAGACTAGAATTAATTCTCTATTAATTAATTAAGTCATCTAATTTAATTAAGAAAATAAATTATATCTGCGAAGAATAATTTATTTATTAATTGAATTAATTGATTAATTAATTCTGAATTAATTCTAGGAATTTTAGGAATTTTCAGAAGCTTAATTGGATTAAATTCAAGCATTAAATCAGCAAGACAATTGAAAATGAACTAGCATGACAATCAGGATTGTCATACCGATTGTCATGCTAGGGCATTTTCCATTGTCATACCGAAAGTTACTCTAGGAGGATGATTGTCTTGCTAGTTCATTCTGATTGTCATGCTAGTTCATTCAGATTGTCTTGCTAGTTCATTCAATTGTCCTACCGAAAGTCTTGCCAGCTATAGGATTGTCATGCCAAGTCAATTCTATTGGTTTTGTTGATTTAAATAGAAGCAGAGAAGCAGCATATCATTTCAATCATCCACACAAGTCAAGAACAAAAGAGCAGCCGCCTTGAAATATAAAATCATCTTCTCTGCAGAAATTCAAGATCAATTTCTAGTTTGTTAATGTTAAATCCAAACCACTAGAATTATTTATCTTGTTCTTGTGTATCAATCTAGCGGATTAAAATCCCTAGAACTTAATCTTTTTATTACAAAAATAGAAAAAGTTCATGTCGAATTTATTCTAGATTTGTGATAATTAATTTGAGATTAATTCCTTGTAATCGATACAGTTGTTGTAACACCTTTCAAGTTTAATAATATTTTTATTTAACTTGAATTTTGTTTCACATTTTTTATTCCGCATTTAATTCGATTATTCGGTAACTGTTTGTATTCAACCCCCCTTCTACAAACAAATTGGGACCTAACAGTTAACGTATTTCAAAATCCCTATTTACTGTGATAATCAAAGTGCTATTGCTATGACAGGTAATCCAGTTCAACACTCTATGACAAAGCACATCAGCATCAGGTACCATTTCATCAGGGAACATGTGGATGAAGGTACAGTGGAATTGCATTTTGTTCCCACAGATCAACAAGTAGCAGATATCTTCACAAAACCACTGTGTGAAGCTACCTTTTCAAAATTGGTAAATGAACTTGGAATGATTTCAGGTTCTTTCTCTAAATCTGCTTAAACTTGTTCTATGTTATCAGACTTTATGATCAGTATTTACAGAATTAATCTCTTTGTATATTCTGTGCATTAATTGATAAATGTCTTTAAGTACTGACTGTTGTCTGATATATGTTTCTAAACTCTGATAAGTGATATGTCTGTTTCAGTAACTATTAAATCCTATGAGGATAACTATGCTAGATACTGACCTACTAGTCTTCAATAAACAAATGATCCCATGAAAGAAGTAATTATTTCTGTGGAAATCTTATGACACAAGCAAATTCTGATAACTGAGCTTAGTTAAGTTTACTTTATATATCTTATTACTAAGTCACAAATTAGAATAATGCTACTCATCTGTTTAAGTTCTGATTCTAGTAAAACTGCTGAATGTACTAAGTGCTGATAAACCTCACTTATCAAAAGAAGAAGAACAATAATCAAAGAATAATATCAGGTACTCCTTTGAGATCTAGAGTAAAAATGTGAAAGGGACGACCCAAGTGCATTGCTGGTATTAAGTAAATATGCATTAGAAAAGCAAAATATTTTCTTGGTGACTTTTCACACTCTATGATTACTGGAGAAATACTCTGATAATAGCATAAATTCTGATAAACAGTCGTGACTCACTTACACTGAGAAGCCTCTGTAAAATAGAATTTCAAAAGATGCATAAAATTAGCACAAAAAAAAAAAAAAAAAACAGTAGAGGTGAACTCATGCATGAACTCATTTATCAGTAGGTTTCAGGATAATGACAGCTCTTTAGCAAAATTTTAATTATGACTTATTTCTAAGATGTACTGAAGTAGATCAGACTTTACTCTTTGTCTGTTATTTAGCTTAATGCACACACACATCACTCCATATGAATGATGAAATTTCTGTGGTGGTCTATGTTATTTTAGATAAACAGTCATTGTGTCACTTCTGCACAAATTTTGAGGACAAGTTCTAGTTACACGTTCTGATGATTAAGTTCTGACGTTCATAACTAAGAACTTGTATGAGTATTTACTAAGATAGATATTCCTTGTTCGAGTTAAGACATTATGTTCTGATGACTGTTAAGTTCTGGTATAGGTCTAAGTTCTGATTTTTCAGTCTAACCCTTTACTTGACTTATCTGTGAGTAAAATTTGGTAACAGTCTCAGATTAATTTCGAAATGTTGAAGTGGAAGATTAATAGTCTATGGTTAAAACATAATGGCACTCGTCCTTGTTACATGTGTACATTCCTTTTCCAATGACTGTTATTCTTTTTCAAAGTCTAGGGAGACGAGGTAGAATTAATTCTACCTGTCTGCATTCAATATTTTTGTGTCTCTTGGCATTCTCTTGCCTATATATGCAACCACTTCACATTAGTCTTCTCATCACACTTGTATCACAAATTCAGTCTTGTTTTTCATTTACTATCACAAATGGCTGAATTTGGCTGGTTCTACAATTACGGTGATGAGACTGTGCATGTCTTTTTGAATGGAATTTCAACTCCCTACCCTATCACCAACATCCCTCACAATCTCTGGATTCAATTTCCAGAGGTTATCAAACGTGATCTGGTGGCCGTTCGAAGAGACCTTCACCTTCGTCGTATCCGTCAGCAAGAGCGAATCATTCGACTCGCTATCTTGTTTGTCGAAGATAGGAAGAGGAGGATGACTTAATCTCATCTTCTTCCTGTTCTTCTTCATCCTCAGCTTTGTCAGGCTTCTTAGCTAGGACTAAAGCTGTTGATGTTAGGATTAGAAGCTTAGGGAAAATCTTGTATTGATGTAATTTCTATTTCATATATGTATTGACTTGATATATTAATGAAAACTGTTTTTACTTCAAGATTTTGTCTCTGAGTTATTTTATCTGTGTTGTTAAATCCTGCTTGATATTCTGATGACCATTTAAATTTTGTCTTTATTTAAGTTCTGATTCTTTGTCAGCACTTATTCATCGAAATTATCTCGGTCATTTTTAACATGATTCATTTTCAGAATATTAATGTTGCAGTGAAAAACAATTCAATCAGTGCTAACGGTTTCAATTTTGAATTAAACCTGTGTCTCTTGATAACTGAAATGGTTTTTCCTTGAATCAAGGCAACTGGATAAGTAATCATTCCTGTTTTCTCGAGCCCAGTAACTATCCGTTATTACTGCATGTCTGACAGGTGTCCAACGGTAACATTTTTCTTCGAGTATAAGAACAACAGAGAGAAGATTTCTTTAATCTTTTACTTTCTTTATACTTTATCTCTCTTCTTACTTTTACTCTCTTTCTCATTCTTTCTCACGTTGGTTTTTCATACAGACATTATCTCACACACCTAACAGGCATACTTGAATTTCAATATTTTTTTCACATGGCACCAAAGGATTTAATCATTGATGGAGCAAAGTTTGTTCCAAACAACTATGCTGTAATTCTTGATCATGCTGAAGCTCCATCTGAATTGCATTTTGTGCAAGATCTTCTTGCACATAGTGAGGTTGGGTACGCCTTAACTCAGCCTGAATTATTTTCAAGTCAACAAGTTCTGCGGTTCTGGAGGACTGGAGTTTATGATGATGGTGGTAAACGAGGAACTCCCAGTATTATCTTCCAAGTGGGTGATTCTTCCTATGTAGTCACTCCTGGTACAGTACGAAGAGCATTACATCTTCCAGAAGATTGTACCTTCTCTATACCAGAGGAATCAGACCTTCGGGGGTTAATGACTGATTTGGGATATGAAAAGAGTCTGACGAAACTTGGACAGTTGAAACGGGCTAATATCAGAAGAGAATGGAGTTTCTTCTTCGATTGCATCACCAAGGCTTTTGGCAACAAGTGTTCAAATTTTGATGCCATCCCAATTCTGAGTCAGCACATCGGGTATGCTATTATCCATCAAACTCATTTTGATTTTGCAACTGGAATAATTGGTTTTATTGGGGATAGGATGACAGAGGATCGAGATGTTGTTTATTTTGCTAGATTCTGTCAACTTATTTATACGTATTGTACTGCTGAACCCCAGTTAGTCAGCACTCAAACCCCACCTTTTAAGGTTGCAAAAAGGTACTTTAACGACCTGATAAATGCTGACACAAAGAAATCAATGGTGAGACAATTACAGATTCCTCAGTCTGTGAAACAGATTCTGGTAAATGCTGATCCTGCTACTTACAAATCTGTTTACTCAAATGTTCAACCAACTCACCATAACCAAAATCCATCAACCTCAGTCCCTACCTCTCATTCTACTCAACCTACCCTCAGAACTTATCTCAAATCCTATCTCTCCACTTCACAGACTGCTCAATCTTCTTCTTCAGCACCTACTGTGAAGCCTACATCCTCTAAGCCAAAGAGAACAAAGACTGTTCCTCAAACATCTCAGAAGAAGAGGAGGATTACTTTGAGAGATGAATCAGATTCTGAGGATCAGATTCCCTCTTCAGAACCTATGATAAATGAAGCTGAGAAGGCAACTTCTCAGAAGGATTCTGCAATTGGGGGTTCTAGGCTTCTCAAGAGGCTTAGACGTATGACGGTTCCTGCAACTCCCAAGGAATCCAAATCAACAAGGAAGTACAAGAAACAGAGGGCACAGAGGCCAGTTTCAGATGATGAGGAGGAAGCAGCTAAGGAAGGGGATCAGGAATCTCTGATCTCACAAGACAAGGAATTTGCTCCAGTCACTTCTTCTCCATCAACTCCATCTCAGGAACCTGTATCTGACAAGGCTAATTCACCTTCTATATCTCTTGTTGATCCAGGCACAAGTGCTGAAATTGATATTCAGAACTTGGTTGTGCCTGAAATACTTTTCTTAGAAGCTCCAACAGCAAATAATCCTTCCACAACACCTGTTACTGATGCTGTTCAAACTCCTGAGTTATCACTAACACCTTCTCTGCATCAAGATGATGATCAGATTTTAGGTGAGCATCAGGATATGGCTGTTGATCAGAACTTAGTATCAGATCAGCAATTAGAGGATGTTGAAGCCTCCATTGCTACTCATACAGTTGTCTTATCAGAAGATACTGATTCTTTAAGTTCTGATGCTGCAAATGTTGGAGATACTGGTGAAGCTACTACAACTGTAGATGCTGATGAAGCAGGTCCTTCAGGACATACTCCTCCACTGACTCTTCCTAAGTCTGAACTGCTAAAGGAGTTTGTTATCAGGGATGCACCAGTACCTTGGAGTGAAACTCCTGCAGGTCAGGAGTGGACTAAGGAATGGAACTCAGTTTCATGTGTTCCAAATGCTTTACATCTTGCTGAGCACTTGACTAAAGCTGATGAAATGTTACATTCTGATGTTTTTAAAATCCAGCTTAGAGTCACTGCATTGAGTACTAAACATCTACAAGGTCTTCATTCCAACACTCATGCAGAGCTACACAAGATTCAGGAGAACTTTATTAAACAGGAACAAGTTTGGAAACTTGATAAGAAAAAGTTCTTCCAACCTACCATTGACAGGGTTGCTTATATTGAGAAAACTCAAGAGAAGCAACAAGCTCAGATTGATCAAATTCTGACAAATCAAGCTTCTCAGCAATCGCAACTTACTGAAATCCAGACCTCAGTGGAACTACTTATCTCTCTTTTATTACCTGCTGATGCCAAAAAGGGGGAGAAGGTAATGAAGTCCAAATGCAAAACCAACAAGTCACTGCACGGAAAGGATGATGGAAAAGATGACCAAGGAAACTCTGGAATGGGTAGTGGTCATAGTCAAGGTAGAAGGTTTACATCAAGACAAGCTAGTCACAGAACAAGTTCTGATACTGGGAAAAGAATAAGTTCTGCTGCTGGTAAAAGGATAAGTTCTGATGAACTTCTAGATCTTGATGAGGAAATGTCAAGACAGTTATTTCTTCAAGAAAATCCAGGGATGGACTTGGAAAGTTTAAAGGAAGAAGAAGCCAGACTTAAATCAGAGAAAGTCACATCTAAATCTGAAGCTTCTGGTAAAAAGTTACTTCCAAAACCTAAAGGCATTGTGATCAAAGAAAGGATACATACTGAAGAAACTTTGGCTAGATCACAACCACAGATAGATCCAAGATCCAAGGGTAAAGAAAAGGTTGGTGAACCTATCAAGCCTTATGTACCTCCTGATGAAGAAGAAATTACTGATGGAAAAGATAATCTTGCTCTGACTTCAAGAAAAGTTCTTAAAACAACCTCTGACATGGCTCAAGTTGTTCAGAGTCAAGAAATTGTAAGTTCTGATATTCAGAAGAAGCAAGTTACCTCTGACAGTGATCAAGTTAACTTGATATCAGAAAATAAATCTAAAACACTCCTACCAGGATTCACTAAAGCAAAACAGACTCAATCTTTGAAGACTACTTCAAGTGGTTTTGAAGCAAGAGTAGTTACTGGAAAGGAAGCTAGAGATAAAACTGGATTGGGAAGTGCTGATGAAAGAAGAGTACACAACACTACCGATGATCCAACTTCCTTGAGTGAACCAGGTATTGGAGCAACTCCTGAGAGATTGAATCAACTAGAATCTGTACAGATGGTTTACCATACCTACTTGAAAGAATACATCATGTTGTATTTCATGACAGATGGTAGGGTTTATCATATAAGACAAAATGCCATTCCATTGAAGTATTTTGAAGAATTGGAGCATGTATTATTCTTACTTCAAGTGGATGACAGAATAACAGAGACTGCTGCAAACTACTTAAAGGAACAGATTCAGAGACAGAAAAGACTTTATTCTGTTAAGTCTGACAGCAGATATGTTCCAAAGTACAGAAATCACAATGGTGATATTGTTGATATGAAGCCTAATACTGCACAGATCAGAACATATCTTGGTATTAAGGGGCTTGAATTCAATCTAGAGTCTAACAAAGCTTATGTCATAAGACTAGATCGGGAGTTGAGAAAAGCAAAGATTAATGATCTCAGAGCTGCAATATTTCAAACCGGTGAAGATACTGCAGAGCTTAAAGATGTCAAACGGAGAATGATTGATGAACTCAGATATGCTGAGAAATATTTGTTGAAGAATTATCTCAGAACAACTCCTGACATCAGAGAGATCAGAAAATGATGAAGCCAAGTCGAAGATCTACAACTGCTTAAATTCTGATATTTATACAGATTGAAGTTGTTATCAGAAGTTGAATTGGTAAAAACTTTAAGGACTGTAAGTTGTAGTTATCTTGTCTATTTCTCATGCATTTGTACTTAATGTTTTTGACATCATCAAATATCTGTTAAACTTGTATATTTTGTTAATTTACAAGTTGGGGGAGATTGTTAGATATATTTGATAATGTCATGGCTAATATGTTTTATGTTTAGATTTCAGATCTTATTTGAACAGAACAAATCAGTACTTAACTGATCAGTACTTATACTGGAAGTCAGAACTTAAGAGATATCAGTACTTATGTTATCATGAGATAGATATCAGAACTTAAGTGCTGAAGGACGATCAGATAAGGACAGTAGCTGATTAAAGTTAAGAAGATCAAGATAAACATAAGAAGAGATATGCATGAAGAAGGAATTCCGTGAAGAATGGAATACTTGGAATAGAAGATATCTGATTGATATATTTTAGGAAGCAGAATTATATTCCATATCAATTAGCAATTATCTTGTAACTGTGTAGTATATAAACACAGACATAGGGTTTACACTATAAGTGTTATCATTATCGAGAATATTATTTATTATAACCCTAGCAGCTCTCGTGATATTTTGTTCATCACTGAGAGATAACAGTTCCAGATTGTAACAGAGTTTATTGTTTAAATAAAGTTTGTTTTCTGTTACATAAGTTCTTGAAGTTTGATTTGATTGTAATAAACACTGTATTCACCCCCTCTACAGTGAAAGTGTGACCTAACAATGTGGCAATCCTTGAGAAATTCTGAACAAATCGACGATAATATCCCGCTAATCCTAGGAAACTTCTTACCTCAGTGGGTGTTCTCGGTCTCTCCCAATTCGTAATTGCTTCGATCTTTGCCGGGTCCACTTTGATCCCTTCGTTACTGACTATGTGTCCTAAGAACTGAACTTCCTGTAGCCAAAACTCACACTTCGACAGTTTAGCATATAACTTCTTTTTCCTTAAAATCTCCAAAGCCGTTTTCACATGTTCCGCATGATCCTCTTTTGTCTTGGAATAGATTAAAATATCGTCTATAAACACAATAACAAACTTATCCAAATACTCTTTGAAAATTCTATTCATCAGGTCCATAAACGCTGCTGGGGCGTTGGTCAATCCAAAAGACATCACTAGAAATTCATAATGCCCATACCTTGTTCTGAAAGCTGTCTTTGGTATATCTTCTGGCTTGATCTTTAGTTGATGATATCCCGATCTTAAATCAATTTTGGAGAAATACTTGGCTCCCTTCAATTAGTCAAACAAATCATCGATTCTGGGTAACGGATACTTGTTTTTGATTGTCAGCTTATTGAGCTCCCTATAGTCAATGCACAGTCTCATGCTTCCATCTTTCTTCTTGACAAATAATACCGGGGCTCCCCACGGGGATACGCTGGGTCTAATTAATCATTTCTCTAACAATTCTTGCAATTGCCTTGCTAGCTCTTTCATCTCAACAGGCGCCATTCTGTACGGGGCTTTGGACACCGGTTCTGTTCCAGGTTCTAAGTCGATCGCAAATTCAATTTCTCTATCTGGAGGAAGTCCTGGTAATTCATCGGGAAATACATCTGGAAATTCATTCACTACTGGAATATCTTCAAGTTTTGCTGGCTCCTGACTCCTGTCGATTACATATGCTACGAAATGCTCACATCCTTGCCGTAATAACTTCTTGGCTTGAATCATTGTTAAAAACTTCTTTACTTGTTTCTGACCTTTGAACGTTACTATGCTTTCATCTGGCGTTTTCACCATTACTTTCTTATTCCGACAATCTATCTGAGCATCATGCTTAGATAACCAATCCATCCCTAATATTACATCAAATTCTCCTAACTTAAATGGTATCAAATCTACACAAAACTTACTACCAGAAATCTCAACCTCACAATTTTCACAAACTTGGTTCACAGTTACACGTTCTTGATTTGCTAATTCCACAGTCATTATTTCATTTAAGCATTCAACTGGACAATTTAATTTACTAACAAAGTCTTGTGAAACAAACGATCGAGTTGCTCCCGAATCTATTAACACTTTGGCACATAAAGAATTCACATTAAGCGTACCTGCCACAACATCCGTATCCTGGATAGCATCCTTCACTGACATGTCAAAAACTCTAGCCCTTGGAGTTTCATTCACGGTTGGGGTAGATCCCATAATCCTCAATGCATTACTGACTGGGGCTGGTGTCTTGCAATCCCTGGCCATGTGTCCTGGCTTCCCACATTTAAAACATGTAAATCCAATGGCTGGAACCTTCACTGCTGGATTCCGGATAGGCTGATCCTTATTTGCTGGCTGATTTCGGCACTCCCTTGAATAGTGCCCTTTCTGGTTGCATTTAAAACATACCACATTCAACTTGTTACAAACTCCTCCATGCTTCTTTCCACAAACTTGACAATCTGGAAAAGTTAATCTCAACTGATTCGGCTGATTTACATTAGCTGGACGATTGCCTTGTCCTCCGTCTCCTGCATTTTGTCTTCTGAAATTAAAATTTCTTCCTGGCTGGAATTTGCCCTTCTTGAAGTTTGGAAACTTCCCTGTTTGTGACTGACCCTCACTTCCCTCAACTTTCCTTTTCTTGCTTTCCTTATCTTTCTGGAACATCTCACTCTCTGTCTCTGCGATCATAGCTTTCTGTACAACCCCGGCATAGGTATCCAATTCAAAAATAGCTACTTTCCCCCTGATCCATGGCTTCAAGCCTTGCTGGAATCTCTTAGCTTTCTTTCTATCATTATCAACATACGACGGCACATACCTTGACAATTTCTCAAACTTCCCCTCATAATCTGTTACCGACATATTCCCTTGCTTTAACTCTAAAAACTTCAGCTCCATTTGATCCTGAACAAACTGAGGAAAATACTTTTCTAGAAACAATTCCTTGAACCTTTCCCAAGTAATAACATCCGTACCTTCCAATGTCTTCACCATCTCCCACCAATAGGTGGCTTCATTCTTCAGATAATAACTTGCAAACTCAACCTTCTGTTCCTCCTTCACTTTCACTAAGGCAAATGCCTTCTCTATTTCCTTTAACCAAACATTTGCTTCAATTGGCTCTAAGGAACCCTTGAATTCTGGTGGGTTTATTGCCTGAAAAGTTTTGAAGGTTACCTGGGGATTGGTCTGTCTTTGTTGTTGTTGTGCTAGGTGAACTGTTTGTTGGGCCAAGATTTGAAGAATCTGGGCTACTGCTGGGTCCATAGGTCCTGGGTTCACATTCGGGTTTGTATCATCTTGATTGTTGTTGTTGTTGGTTTCTTCATTTCTGGTGTTGGTGCGGGTATTTCTTTTAGGAGGCATTTTCTGTAAAGAATCAATCAATTTATTTAGCTTTTAAATCAAATATTTGCATAAAAGAAAAGTTTTGTAAAACAGGAATATCTCTTTTTGAAAACAGTTGTAACTAAGTAAATTGCATGCTTCTTTACAGAATATAAACAGTTATGGAAAATAGGGTACATGGTATCACAGGGTATAACTGGTGCAATACAATAAATGACAGTGCTGGAAAGGAAAAAGGTACTGATATATATAGATCAAAAGTTTTAGGGTAGTACAAGCGTAAAGATGCTTCGAAAGTAAAAGCAAAAAGGGTACAACAACCTACTCACTAGTCATCATAGCTAGTCTATAAATACAACTCAAAAGTCTACTGATACACACTACACACTATTGTACATACTACATAACCATAACAACACTTCTCAGCATCTCCATCTCTGAATCTCTGACTCAGCTGCAAGGAAACTCTGGTCCTGCCAGCCTCTCAAAGTCCTCCATCACCTCAGTCGCCCAGCCCATCAGTGCATCAGGGCCTCTGCCAGGTAGTGTAGCTCCATGTAGCCTAGCCTCAAGAACCCTTCGTGTCACATGAATCTCCTCTCGAAGCTCCCTCACACCACGATCAACATCTGTAGTCCTGATGATATGTTGTAACTCTCTGATCTGGGCCAACAAGGAACCACGCTCCAACAGAAGAGCCTCATATCGGTAATAAGGAACTGGGGGCAATGTAGACTGGAATGGGGCACTCGCTACTGAATGCCCAGTGGAATCTGAATCAGCTGGTGGGGGTCCTCTGACAGGTGGCCTCACGCCTGGAGGTGGAATAGCCTGCAGTGGTACGGGCTGCAACACCGGTGGAGGTAGAATAGCCAATGCTAGTGGAACAACAGGACGTGGATCCGAAAACGGCACTCCAACTGAAGGCTCTGAATGATCAGCTGATACAGGAATAAAAGAGTCGGCCATCTCTGCTATCTGAAATCATATCGCAATATAAGAATCTCGTTCCATAACGCAAACTATACTAATACCTGATATACCGAAGCACTCAACCTCTCAACGTTCTCTCATCCTATGCCTTACTTCTAATCTTAACCCTCTACCCATTCCCGTTAACCTAGGCTTGTGTCAGTGACTTATAACTTGTAGCTCTGATACCAACCTGTGGCGCCCTCCAAACCCGGGTCAGAAGTTTGGGGTCCACACACACACCTTAAGTATAACCTGCTTATAACATTAATAAAGATAATAATAATATATGCAGTGACCCTACTTATCAACCACCACGGACCGCGACAGGTTAAAGTATGCACACAAGCCAACACACTAATATATTACAAACCGTTCAAATCCCAACAATTTCAAACTCACACTGAGTATCAAACATTATTACAAACTTTCACAAACTTAAATTATCCCAAAAGAAGTCTACTAGTTCAACTTCCTCAACCTGAACCCCTAGCTCTCGCGCTGGACTGGGGATCCTCGCTACCAACTGGTTCCTTTTTAACTGGAAAGAATATAAACAACATCGCACAAATGAGCTAACTAGCTCAGCAAGTCACAATAACAAAACTGAGAATAATGATCATCAGGTGACTATGATTATGATATCAAGTGAACATTGGATTATGATTTAGAATTGGATAATATACTTTTAATTTAAAAACCAAGGTTAGGCTGCTGATCAGTCACGCACTAACCCCGAGCAAGGCACACAGCATTGCTCTAACTACTGGATCCAAGGCACACATTGGCCTAACTTGACCATTATATGGTCTGACCACGAATCTGGTCCACAATTTTATAAAAACAATCCAATTCTAACATAATAACAGAATATGCAATAATAAACAATAACCAGAATCATTAACAACAATGAGTGTTTAATAATGAAAGGGTTTCAATCTTTGTAAGGATCAATAAAGTAGTTTAAAAGCTTAAATGCTGGTTAATGAAAGAATTGGATAACAAAAGAATCAATATTTCAGGGTTTCAAAGATTTGGGCTCTCAAAGCATAGGATACAATGGTTGAATGTACAAGTAATTCAGTTCAGTGTTTGGGATTTTGTTTGTATGTATTTATGAAATAGTATCGTATACTTGAGGTTCGAGTTTGGGTTTACAATAATCAATGGTTTAGAAAGAATATGGTTCATGGCTCAAAAACAATAACTAAAATCAGGGTTTCGGTTTCCGTGCTTCAAAGCACTTGCAATGTCAACAAGACTATCAAGAATTTCAATATCTCGAGAAAGTTCAGAACACTTGCCTGGAATTAGCTTACTACTCTGTACGCGCTTCCAATCACAATCGTCTTAATCCTCAACTATCTGTTTCCCTTTCCTACGCCTTGCCTCTTCTGCTCACATATCATAAGCATCTATCAATTATCGACTCACAAGATTCTATTCAACGCACACTTCTATCTACCCTTCGTTTTACCCAAATCCGATTAACGGATTGAAATCTATGCAATAACCAAGTAAATGTCGAGTATATAGACTGATAGTCAAACACCCAGTCACGTATAACACATAATACATCACGTAATCAAAGACATATCATTTATAAAGAGGTCTCGGTCATAAATAGGCTTTCTGGTATTTTAAAATAATTTTTAAAACATTTTTCGGAATTAAAACGGGTCGTTGGATCAATTTCGGGTTAATAAACAGGGTTCGATTGGCCAATTCTGGCTCCGAAACAATTTTAGAATAATTATCGAGCCTTGAAAATAATTTAGAATAATATTTTAAAGCTCAAAATTATTTTTCAGAATTTTTAAATCATTTTTAATAATTAAATCTAATTAAATAATTAATTAAAAATCAATTAATAATTAATTAAATCAATTAATCAATTAATTTTCGAATTAATTGACTAATTAATCAATTAAAAATTAACTGAAATTAATTAAATAATTAATTCAGATTTATTTGTGAATTAAAAATAATTTTCGGAATTAAAATAATAATTTTTAGAATTTTCAGAAATTAAAAACGAATTTTTATAATAAAAATAAATGGGAAATATGATTTTTAAACATTTTTAAAACAGGAATCCTATTTTTGCAAAGTCTGGAAACTACAGGGACCAAACTGCATCGTTTTCAAAAGTTCAGGGACCAAACTGCAATTTTTACAGTCAGTCGCCGGAAAATACAGGGGTGGCCGGAGAACACGATTCCGGCCTCCTCACCTTGCCACAAGCTCCAGATCACATCTACACAATACCAGGAACACAACCATGCAATCAAAACAACCTAACAATCCCTGAGTTGGCCGGAATTTGGCCGTGAAATTTCCCAGTTTCCGGTGAACATCGGAAAACTTCAAAACACAACTCCCTTCTCTACAGACCTCGTTGGTTCATGAAACTTATACGACTGGATTGCAAATTTCACAGAGAACACAACCCACTATAATACAACATCAATCTATCACAGAATAAGAAACCCCCAAATTTCAATTAAGAACATTCATACGGGTTATAAACCCTAATTTTAAAATTCGAAAATCAAACTCAAATTTGAACATGTTATTGAACTCCAAATCAGACGTATGACATATGAAAATCATCAGGAAAACAAGCTCTACAACATGCAATCATCAAATCATACAAACAATCATCCGAACAAAAATTCATATTTTTAATAAAATAAATTCGAAAATAATTAAATTTTTAGAAATTCAACCTTTGATTCTGCAGGTGTATGGATTACAGATTCTGATAGAGCTTCTCAAGACCTTCAAATCCAGTACTCGAGCTTTTCAAACAAAGATCACTAACACCTTCAAAAGTTGGTTTGATTCTCAGAAAGGTTTATGAATATATGATTTTTTCTCTGTAAAATTATATATTTATCTGTCTGCAATTGATTTTTATACGAAATAAAATACGGTAAAAGGCTATTTATAATTACGGAAAATTAGTATCCCGTTGGATCATTCCAGATATAAAATGGTACGTTTATTTATAAAAATTGATCCAAACGGTATCGGTTTTCGGGATAATTATCCAAATCAGTACAACTTGTACTGCGGTCTTGGTCTCAGCACCCAGTTACACGTACTACGAAGTGATAATTGGGATAGTTTAATAAAAAGCTCCCGTTTATCGAAAATACGGGTTTTATTAATTTACCGAAACGAATATTGTATCGAAAATGTTGTGCCGGGACCCGCGCAGGACAAACCGTACGCCGGATCGAAAAAGTCGAAACATGGAAAATGCTCGGAATATTACAATTAGGTTAGGAAGGAGTTCTCGGTAGAGTTTCGGGTTCCAAAAACGTAACAACGGTTGACGTCGGTTGGTTCCCGTTTTATAAAATAGATTTTAATTACCCGGAAAAAGATTTTAAAAAAAAATTCATATGATTCTTATAAATCTATAAATCAACATAAAAATAATTAGGAAGATATAACAATTATCTATATTTTATTTTGGACATATAAAAATTAAAATATTCAATTAACATTATTTTTGAATATTCAAGTACATATATCACTTAACAATTAACTCACAGAATAGATACTGAACACACATATTAATTATTTAATAGTAAAAATAATTACACGTTATATCCCGGATATTACATCCTTCCCCCCTTAAAAGGATTCTGTCCTCAGAATCTCCTAAGAAAACAAATGAGGGTACTTTTCTCTCATATCACTTTCTAATTCCCAGGTTGACTCTTCAACCTTTGGGTTTCTCCACAATACTCTTACTAACTTTATCACTTTATTTCTTAATATTTTCTCTCTTTCCTCTAAAATCTCTATTGGATTCTCTACATATGATAAGTCTGCCTGAAGCTCTATTGGCTCATATTCTATTACATGCCAGGAGTCTGGATTATATTTCTTGAGCATCGATACATGAAAAACATTGTGAATGTGCTCCATGTGCGGAGGTAACGCCAATTCGTAAGCGACTTTGCCAACGCTCTTTAGGATCTCAAAAGGTCCGACATATCTTGGGCTTAGCTTCCCTTTCTTCCCAAACCTCGTTAGTCCTTTCCACGGTGATACTTTCCATAATACCAAGCTCCCTTCTTCAAATTCCATGTCTTTCCTTGACTGGTCTGCATACCTCCTCTGACGATTTTGTGCGGCTATTAATCTTTTCTGGATAAGTTCAACAACTTCCTTTGTCTGCTGTACCAATTCAGGTCCGAGTATTTTGCGTTCTCCTACTTCGTCCCAATACAATGGAGATCTATATTTGCGTCCATAAAGGGCTTCATAAGGTGGCATCCCAATGCTGGCGTGATAACTGTTATTATAAGCAAATTCTACCAGGGGTAAATGCTCGTCCCAACTTCCTTTGAAATCAATAGCACAAACACGTAGCATGTCCTCGATTGTCTGGATTGTTCTTTCACTTTGGCCGTCCGTCTGCGGGTGATAGGCCGTACTCATATTCAATTTTGTTCCCAAACATTCTTGAAAACTCTTCCAAAATCTTGAATTAAACCTTGGATCTCGATCAGATACGATAGACACTGGAACTCCATGCCGAACTACAATTTCTTTTAGGTACATATGGACTAGCTTGTCGAGCAAAAATCTTTCATTTATAGGCAGAAAATGAGCTGACTTGGTAAGTCTATCCACTATAACCCAAATGGCATCATGATTAGCCCTTGTCCTTGGTAATCCAACTATGAAATCCATGGTAATATGTTCCCACTTCCATTCTGGAATCTCCAATGGCTGTAGCAATCCGCTTGGTCTCTGATGCTCTACTTTAACTCTCTGACAGGTATAACATTTGCTAATCCATTCCGCAATTTCTCTCTTCATATTTGGCCACCAATAATTCTTCTTTAAATCTTTATACATTTTGGTACTCCCTGGATGGATGGAATATCTTGAACTATGTGCCTCTTGTAAAATTTCATTCTTTAACTCCGTCACTGGTGGAATCCAAACCCTTGAAGAAAACCTAAGAATACCTTGATCATCTTGTTGCGTGCATAATTCCTCACCTACCAAACTATTTATATCTTGATCCATTATCTCTTTCTGGCATCTCTTTATTTTCTCCAATAACTCCGGGTGGAAAATCATACTGTACACTCTTGCTTCCTCAGGCTTGCAAACTCTAACCTCCAATTCTAATTTCTGAAATTCTTTATATATTTCTTCAGGTACAGATAACACATTTAACCTTTCCTTCCGACTTAACGCATCTGCTACAACGTTCGCCTTACCGGGATGATAATTAATCGAGCAATCATAATCCTTGATCAATTCTAACCATCTTCTTTGCCTCATATTAAGTTCCTTCTGGGTAAATATATATTTCAAACTTTTGTGATCCGTGAAAATCTCACACTTTTCTCCATACAAATAATGTCTCTAAATTTTCAAAGCAAAAACTATAGCTGCTAGCTCTAAGTCATGAGTAGGGTATTTCTGTTCGTGTGGTTTCAATTGTCTTGACGCATAAGCAATCACCTTGTCGTGCTGCATAAGAACACATCCTAGTCCTTTATGAGAAGCATCGCTATAAATTACGAAATTCCCTTGATCGTCTGGAAGTGACAAAACAGGTGCCGTGATTAATCTCTGCTTCAATTCTTGAAAACTTTCTTCGCACTTGTCGTTCCATATAAACTTTTCATTCTTTCGTGTAAGCTTTGTTAATGATGTGGCAATCCTTGAGAAATTCTGAACAAATCGACGATAATATCCCGCTAATCCTAGGAAACTTCTTACCTCAGTGGGTGTTCTCGGTCTCTCCCAATTCGTAATTGCTTCGATCTTTGCCGGGTCCACTTTGATCCCTTCGTTACTGACTATGTGTCCTAAGAACTGAACTTCCTGTAGCCAAAACTCACACTTCGACAGTTTAGCATATAACTTCTTTTTCCTTAAAATCTCCAAAGCCGTTTTCACATGTTCCGCATGATCCTCTTTTGTCTTGGAATAGATTAAAATATCGTCTATAAACACAATAACAAACTTATCCAAATACTCTTTGAAAATTCTATTCATCAGGTCCATAAACGCTGCTGAGGCGTTGGTCAATCCAAAAGACATCACTAGAAATTCATAATGCCCATACCTTGTTCTGAAAGCTGTCTTTGGTATATCTTATGGCTTGATCTTTAGTTGATGATATCCCGATCTTAAATCAATTTTGGAGAAATACTTGGCTCCCTTCAATTGGTCAAACAAATCATCGATTCTGGGTAACGGATACTTGTTTTTGATTGTCAGCTTATTGAGCTCCCTATAGTCAATGCACAGTCTCATGCTTCCATCTTTCTTCTTGACAAATAATACCGGGGCTCCCCACGGGGATATGCTGGGTCTAATTACTCCTTTCTCTAACAATTCTTGCAATTGCCTTGCTAGCTCTTTCATCTCAACAGGCGCCATTCTGTACGGGGCTTTGGACACCGGTTCTGTTCCAGGTTCTAAGTCGATCGCAAATTCAATTTCTCTATCTGGAGGAAGTCCTGGTAATTCGTCGGGAAATACGTCTGGAAATTCATTCACTACTGGAATATCTTCAAGTTTTGCTGGCTCCTGACTCCTGTCGATTACATATGCTACGAAATGCTCACATCCTTGCCGTAATAACTTCTTGGCTTGAATCATTGTTAAAAACTTCTTTACTTGTTTCTGACCTTTGAACGTTACTATGCTTTCATCTGGCGTTTTCACCATTACTTTCTTATTCCGACAATCTATCTGAGCATCATGCTTAGATAACCAATCCATCCCTAATATTACATCAAATTCTCCTAACTTAAATGGTATCAAATCTACACAAAACTTACTACCAGAAATCTCAACCTCACAATTTTCACAAACTTGGTTCACAGTTACACGTTCTTGATTTGCTAATTCCACAGTCATTATTTCATTTAAGCATTCAACTGGACAATTTAATTTACTAACAAAGTCTTGTGAAACAAACGATCGAGTTGCTCCCGAATCTATTAACACTTTGGCACATAAAGAATTCACATTAAGCGTACCTGCCACAACATCCGTATCCTGGATAACATCCTTCACTGACATGTCAAAAACTCTAGCCCTTGGAGTTTCATTCACGGTTGGGGTAGATCCCATAATCCTCAATGCATTACTGACTGGGGCTGGTGTCTTGCAATCCCTGGCCATATGTCCTGGCTTCCCACATTTAAAACATGTAAATCCAATGGCTGGAACCTTCACTTGCTTGCTCATGTCACATGTATAAACATTTTTATTTCTAGGGCAAGTCAGATGCAACTTTTCAAATTTATCTAATATAAAAAAATAAGTAGTGTAGAAAATTACCTTGTAATCATTGTCGTATAATTGACTAATGGAGAGAAGATTGTACCTTAATCCGTTGACCAATTGAACGTTGGAAATTTTAACTTTCCCATTTACGATATCTTCGATGCCGACAATGTTTCCTTTACTACTATCACCAAATATTACGCTCCCCACGTGTGGTAACCTTTTTAATGTTATTCAAGAGTGACTTATTACTGGTCATATGTCTTGAACATCCACTATCAAGGTGCCATATATCTTGTTTCGCGGAAGACAAACCTGCATACATTATTAGTTAAATTTATAGGTACCCCTTTATCTTGAGGGTCCTGGGGTTAGTACATCATATATAATATTTGATTTATGAGAGAATCTAGGCATGGTATAATTATCATTAGGCATATAAATATTTCTAGATGCATAAGGCCTAGTTTGAGGTTGGTAATACCTAGAGCTATCATGAAATCTTGATGGAGCATGATAAACATTATATATATCACTAGCATGGTAAGTAGCACAAGCATTTCTACTAAGAGGTTGTTTCCTTCTAAATGCATTACCATTTACATGATATTGTGTGTTTCAATTTTGAAATATAGTTGGTTGATGAGACCATTGTTGCCTTGGATTCTTATATTCCATATTTTTGTGAGGCACATGTTTATCATCTTTCTTGTATAATTCCTTGCGAATCCATACATGCTTCCCCTTAATTTTACCATTCTTGAATTTACAATATTGAATGGTATGTCCCATTTTATTGCAATAAGAATATTTATAAGATGGTGATTCGGGTGAAGTCTTTATTGGTGATACAAATCTCTGAGTATTTCCTTTAGGAGGAGAATTCTTATTATATCTCAAACCTTCATGATTATATGAGGTTTTTATATGCACCATTTGATCCAACATCTTATTGACTTTTGTGAATCTTTGAATGACTTCTTCAAGATTTTCATTTTCTTTCTTTAAGGCATCAATCTTGTTGTTAAGGATTCTTTCTTGATCCTTAACTTGAGCTATGAGTTTATAATTTTCTTCTTTTAACCTTAGAGCTTCACCTTTAAGCTCATTGGTTTCTAATAGCTCATTTTCTTTATCAAGATTGTTTTTATAAGATGTTTCTATATCTTGAACATTTGATTCATTTAGAATCTTTAGGTTCAATAGATCAATGTGAAGTTTACAAATATTATCATTCAATTGTATCTTTTCACGTTCCATCTCTTCATCTTTGAGAATTAATGATATATTCTCTGTTTCAAGATTGAGTATGTTTTCTTAAAGTTTATTTACCTCAATCTTGATGAGATGGTTTTGATCTTTTAGAGATGTAATCTCATGTTCATCTTGGACTTTTGAGTCCATCATCCGAGTATATTCTTTATTTTGAGTAAGATGAATTTCCTCAATTTTCATCTTCTCGGACCATAACAAATGAAACCTTTGTTCAACATCTTTATATTTATTCTTATAACTTATTACAAGTTCAATTAAATCATGGTTATTCATATCTATGAGAGATAAATTAGATTCATCTAATAAAGATTTAATTGAGATATAGTTAGATGTAACCTCTTGATTTGAAGAGGAGATTTCTGTTGAGGTAGTTTCTTCTCCGAGAGCCATTAAGCATAGATTGACCACTTTTTCACTAACTTCCGGAGCTTCTTCATCTTCACTTAGATCCCAACCATTTTCGGCCACGAGACTTCGTTCCTTTGAAAGTTTAGGACATTCTCTTTTAAAATGACCGGGTTGTTTACACTCGAAACACACATCTTGTGTTTTCTCCGGAGATGGATCTTTAGTTTTTGGAGGAGTGTAAATAGGATGGTTTGTAGTAGCATTGGCATTACTATAGGTATTTATATTTTGATTACCTTTGCCTTTATTGTAGCTCGTTGACGGATAATTACTCTTATAATTGGAAGAATAATTTTGAGAGTAATTTGGCCTTTCGTTAGAGTTAAAAACTCTTTGTTGATTATTAGATTTAAGGAAGCCTTTTTCGTATCTTCGAGCTTTGCCGAAGAAGTTGTCTCGTGAGTAGAGCAATTTCACTCTCATCGAGATTTTGGAGTTCCTCATTTAACTCCTCGCCGTTTTCATCTTCATCAATTAATATGGCCTTTAGAGCCATATTTTTCTTTTTATCCTCCACTTTTGGAGCAACCTTTTCCGGAATATTATCTTCTTCATAAGCACGAAGATTTCCGAATAGGTTATCAATCTTACACTCATTTAAGTTGTGCATAGTGACTTTAACCTTCCAACTAGGAGGTAGAGATTTGAGCATTCTTCTATTCTTTTCATTTTTGAGTATAATTCTTTCCAAGTTGAGATAACTCATCGATAATACGAGTAAATCTTGTTTCCATATCGATGATATTTTCTCCATCTTGGAGTTTAAAGTTCTCCTATTCTTGGATCAATGTATCCATTCGAGAATATTTTATATCAGTGGTTCCTTCATAGGTTACCACTAATTTGTTCCACATCTCTTGTGCCGACTTGCAATTATTTACTCTTTTATATTCTTTTTCTGCAAGTGCACTTGTGAGAACCATTTCCTCCTTTGCGGCTATATTCATTGTGGCTTCTTCCTCTAATTTGTATTCACTAACCTTATTTTCGATGATGATGTCATCGATAGTTTTAGTAGGAATGCGAACACCGTCTTCGATAGTTATCCAAACTTTGACTCCTTGAGATCTAGCATAAATGCAAAACCTCGTGTTCCATGTTGTAAAGTTGGTGCCATCAAATAGTGGAGGTCGTGAGCTAGATAGACCTTTACCACATCCAACGGGATTAATATACGCCATTCCGGATCACTTTTTGTTGTGCCTGTAAATCTGCAAATCACTTAACAAACACGTTAAAAAGCACTGCTCTGATACCAATTGTAAGGTCCCGTATGCAGGCTATTTTAAGCTAGAAGGGGGGTTGAATAGCTTAATTACTAATTTAAAAATTGTTATGGCGTTTCAAAAATATTTTATCCTTTTTTAAAACTTTACCGAGTGGTTATGCAGTTTATATGTGCGGAAAAATAAAGTGCATAGAAGGAAAATACCACACGGTAATTTTATCCTGGTTCGCGATGGCGCAACCTCTAATAGATTCGCTCACCCCTACTCCATTCCCCGAGCTCCTCTCCCGGACTCGGGATTTTCTCTTATAATAAACTCGCTCTTTTAGTAGGCGGAGAAGCCTTTACACCCTTTACAAGTATTTATCTTGGTGCGTAACACAAGGGTCACCACCTCAAAATAAATGTATTACCTACACAACTTATCTTAGACAATAACTCCCTGCTATTTCTTCAAAGTTGTTGTAGAGCCTTTGTGTGGAGTTGGATTCCTTAGCTTTTGTCGGTCTTGGATCTTAGTGATCCGGTCTTGGGTCTTTCCTCTTCTTTACGGTGCGAAGACTACTAACTCCCCGTTAGTACGTCTAGGACTTGGGCCTTAGAACGAGAATCACCTCATGTCACTTCACCTCACTACAAAACTAATAAGACAATCCACGAAACAAAACAAATAGAGAAAGGTTTGTTTTGAACTAGTATGTTACTGTACTAGCCCACAAGTAGTATAATATCCAAATAAGAATATTAAAACTAATTAGTTATACTTGACTTAGAATAATACAAGATGGTCAAGTATATTTATAATTACTCCTTTATAGATTTAATAAAGTTGTGGAGTAATATGAGAAGTCTTTTTATATTAAGCGCTTATGGCTTATGACTTCTTTAGTATTCTTCTTCTTTCGATTAGTATTTATAGACCGAAGAATACTTTAATTACAACCTCGGAGTTGTAATTTACCTTTAAGTATATCAACTTAAGGTTTTAGGGTATACTTGTATATTGAAGATTACAAGGTCAAAGTATACTCTTTTAACTTCAAGCACGTTTATAAGATTTATGAGTCTTAACCAAGATCCAATTAAATAAGTGCAAGTAATTGGCTTAAGACTGTGCTTTCGAAGTTTGGACGAATAATTATGAGTATTTTATAGATATCATAGTATAACCCCACGGAACACTGAAAGATGTTAGAATGGGCTTATACGATATGACTCGTAATTGTTTATATACACAATATGTGTTAGCCAAGATCCAATTAAATAGCGTGAAACTAATTGGCTAACTTGTAGATTTGATATGTCCTTAATTTTAACGGATAATTGCGAAGTGTTTATAGATCGAGTTATAATCCCCCGGAATACTAAAGATGTTAGAAGGGATTAAAACTTTTCTTCGTAATAATTTATGTGCACGAAATGGTTAGCCAAGATCCAATTAAATAAAGTGCAAGTAATTGGATAACTCATGAACTTAATCTGTTTTGATATTTGACAAATTACGAAGTGTTTATAGATCGAGTTATAATCCCCCGGAACACTAGAGATGTTAGAAGGGATTGAAACTTTACTTCGTAATATTTTATGTGCACGAATAATGTTAGCCAAGATCCAATAATAAAAATAATTGGCTAACTAGTGAACTTGGGTCAAATATAATCCCCCCTTTGGAGATAAAGTACTTTTGTTTATAGATCTTCTTTTTGAGATGATTTATGTGAAGATCAAGTACTTATTCAAATTCCGAGTTCGAATCTTAGTTCTCTTGAGAACTTTGTTTATAAGAGATCTTGTATTAGAGATTAAGATGAAGTAGAGATATTAAGTACATAGCTCAAATAAAAAGAACTCAAATAAGAAGCTAAAAGTTATCACTTTTGAAGAACGGTCGGAAAAGTTCGTCGGAAAATTTCGCCATAGGTTCGGCCGGATTTTGGTACTTTGGTCGAACTTGGAAAGCCCTTCGGGAGGCCAGAAAGTGGTAATGGATGAGCTCACTTGATGGGATAAAGCTTGGTTGGATGAAGCTAAGCTTGGGTTTCAAAAACCTTGTATATATAAAGGTATATAGAAGAGAGAGAAGATTTTTAAGAAGATGTGTGTGTATAGAATTTGAAAGAGATGAAGAGAGACACTTCTTGAAAAAATACCAGCAACTTTGTGGCTCTTTAGCTTGAATAAAATGGGTGGGGGTGGGGGTTTATTTATAGGAGGGGTTGGGTGGATTGAATGGTGGCGATTTGAGGAAAATGGATGGTGGATGATGTATGTCACTTGGATTGATAACTTGGAAAGTAGGTTGTGTTTCTTTGACATAGCCATATAAGACAAACAACTTTATGGATTCAAAATCTCAGCTGAGATATTTGAATATATATATATATATATTTCTTTTCTTTTAATCATTATTTAATCACTTTAATTAAGGATTAAATACCATTAATTATGACCACCTTAAAAACTCCTAAATATATACCATAAAAAATATGATAAATACTTAAATAATATAAAATAATGTCCTGCAAGTTTTGGCCAACTTTAGTCAAATGTAGCTAGGTCAAACGTGGTCAACTGTGGGACCAACTACCTCGATTTTTGTGCCCGGACAAAAATTCTCTAAATGCTACGAAATTTTTACCATACTTAGAAAATACCATTTAAATGATCCATACTAAATTTTAAGTCATTCTAGCATGTAGAAATATTTTATCTAAAAATGAAACTGTTCTGTTAGCCTTTCTTCCGAATAAACATATCGTTGGTCTTGAAATAAAGGAGATGGATCTTTTGACAAAAGTTTTGAATTGTATAAATACTTAAAATATATTTCATAATATATAAAAATATATTTGGATTATAGGAAATGTGTTTGAGTATTTTTGAATAATTTTCTCCAAGAAATGTTGATTTTACGAAACGGGAGAAACTTACTGTAAGTATTCATAAATGAGTTGCACAACTGGATATTAATATTCCAACCTTGAATATTAATATACTTTGAATAAAAACTCTTTTTATATATGTAGAGATATATTTTGGAGTGAAGAGTTAAATATTTTTGATATAGCACGAGACCTCTAAAGAATATTTCTGATATATTCCTTATTCGAGCTTGTTGTCATATTCCTATTGCAACACATATCTAAAAAATATCATATCTTGATGTTTCTTCTTTGATCATATTGCCTTTGAGATATATTCCATAAAGATATAATTTTAAAGTATTTGCAAAACTGGAATATCTCTTTTATCTGTTTTAAAAGACATGATTTTGCTAGTTTGACTTTTTTACTTTGATTTGGATCAATTAAATTCATGTCCTAATGGAGAGGATCTATGTGTTCTTAATTTTATGTTCAATCGTACAAATACCAAAATAAATAATATATCGAAGATATCCTTTCAGAAAGCAAAGTCACAATCCAATAATCGTGGCCCAATGCGCTGGACTGCATATGAATCATATAACCTATGCAGACCGACCTACTGCACATCTGAGAGTTCAGCTTCAGGATGGGCCTGCAACATTGAAACAATCATAAAAGATCCCATTGAAAAGCCAATTGCACATCTGAGAGTTCATGATTTGGGTGAGTCCGGTATGGTCTTGTCTGAGAAGTTTCGAGTGATGTCTGTGATTGAAAAGCTCCCTAAGTCTTGGGAAGAGTTTCCTCTTTCCCTGAAAAGACAAAAATGAGAGATCACTTGGACTAACTTGATGTTAGACATCTCTGTGCAGGAGCAACACAAGTCCAAACAGGGATATGTGTTGCATGTGGAACATGGGAGCTCGAAGGTGAATGTAGTGATTGTAGGACAAAAAAGAAAGGTAGTTACTAAGATGACTAACACTAAACCTGAGAAGAACAAGGATAAGAAACCAAAGGCGAACAAACCATGTTGGTCTTGTGGACAGGTTGGTCATTGGAGCAAGGACTGTCCTAATAAGAAAGCTAAGAAAGCTGGAGTGGTAGCTCAAGCAAATACTGTGCTTAGACTTGGAACCACGAGTGGGCCAGTAGCTAACATGGTCATTGGTGAGGTTGTTACCTCTGGGACCGATGACGGGTATGTTACTTACAATCCTGTACTACTTTCCACTTATCTGTCACATGAGTGGTTGATTGATACTGGAGCTAATGTACATATTTGTGCTGATATTAGCTTTTTTGTATCTTATCAACAGAGTCAATGAGTGAAAGTGACGATGGGGAATGCTAGTGCTGCACAAGTGCTTGAAATAGGAAACGTTGACCTGAAGTTTGCTTCTGGGCGGATTCTATCTCTCACTAGAGTGCATCATGTTCTCTCTATTCGTAGAAATATTATAAGTGGAAGTTGTTAAGTTAAGAACGGCTTTGAACTTTTTTTGAGATGTAATAAAGTAGTTATTACTCATACCGGTACATTCTTTGGCAAGGGTTACTTGTCTGATGTTTTGTTTATAATAAATGTTGAACCCGTTTTGGTTGGTTTTATTAATAATATTATTGCACCTTCTGTTAATTGTGTAGAATCATCTGATTTGTGGCACTTACGACTTGGTCATTTAAATTTTGGTGCTCTAAAGAATATGATGAATTTCGAGTTGATTTCAAAGTATGCCACTGATAAGAAATCTAAGTGTCAAGTGTGTGTAACTGCTAAACAAACAAGGAAACCTATTTATAATGTTGTTAGGAATTCAGACTTGTTAGATTTAGTGCACTCAGACATATGTGAATTTGGTGGTGTGTTGACTAAGGATTACTACAGATATTTCATTACCTTTATAGATAATGTAGTAGATATTAATATTTTTATATGCTTAAACATAAGGATGAAGCACAAGATAAATTCATTATGTATAAAAATAAAGCAAAAACACAAAATGGCAAAGTACTTAAACGTTTGAGGTCTGATAGAGGTGGTGAGTATACGAGTACCTTGTTTAATGAATTTTGCGTAAGTAATGGTATAATTCATGAGGTTACTCCATCATACACACATGAGTCTAATGGGGAGGCAGAATGAAAGAAAAAAACTTTTAAAGACATGATTAACAGTATGCTAATTAATTCTGGGTTGCCTAAGTACGTGTGGGGAGAGGCCCTGAATACGGCTTGCCATATTCTGAATAGAGTCCCTCTGAAACATATGGACAAGATACCATATGAATTATAGAGAAAGCATAGAACAAGTTTGAGTTATCTTCATATATGGGGGTGCCTTGCTAAGGTGCTTGTCCCTGAACACAAGAGAAAGAAATTGGGTCTGAAAACTGTTGATTGTATCTTTTTGGGCTATCTTGAAACCACAACTGCTATGAGATTTTTAGTATTAAAATCTGACATAGATGGTATTGTGGCGAATATGATAGTTGAGTTTTGTGATGCAGCTTTCTTTGAGGAAGTATTCCCTATGAAGACTGGTATACCTTTGGGTAGTTCTGAGGATGATCCCACTCACACATCGAGTTCTATTCCCGATCATGTGGAAAAGATGATAAATGTGGGGGTGGATCCTAGTAGTAGCTCTACTCCTAACAAAGTAGAGGAACCTAGGAGTAAGCGTGCAAAGGTAGTCAAGGACTTTGGAAGTAATTTTTTCACTTACAATGTCGAGGATGAGCCTTTAACTTTCAGTCAAGCCATGGATTCTTCGGAGTCTAGGCATTGGAAAGGTGCTGTAAAGAGTGAAATTGACTCGATTGTTTTAAACGAAATATGGGAGTTAGTTGATCTCCCTCCTGGGTGTTCTACTATTGGATGTAAATGGATTTTCAAGAGGAAGCTAAACCCTGATGGCTCAATAAATAAGTACAAGGCTAGGCTAGTTGCTAAGGGCTTTAGGGAAAGGGAAGGCATTTATTATTTTGATACATATTCTCTAGTTGCCCGAATGACAACAATCAGAATGCTTATTGCATTGGCTTCTGTACATGGTCTTATCATCCATCAAATGGATGTAAAGACAACTTTTCTTCATGGTGACCTTAAAGAAGAGATTTATATGGATCAGCCTGAGGGATTTGTTGCTTCTGGTAATGAGAGGAAAGTATGTAGACTAGTCAAGTCCATCCATGTCCTTAAACAAGCACCTATAGACTGGCATAAAAAAGTTTGATGAAACTATTTTAGACTTCGAGGTTTTAGTTAATGAAAGTGACAAATGTGTCTACTATAAGGTTAGAGGTAATGATTGTGTGATTGTGTGCTTGTATATTGATGATATCTTGTTATTTGGAACCAATATTAAGATTATTAAGGAGACAAAGAGTTTCTTGAAGATGCACTTTTAGATAAAGGATATGAGTGAGGCTAGTGTGATTTTTGGGATCAAGTTGACTCAGTCAACTGATGGAATAACTTTGTCACAGTCTCATTATATAGAGAAATCTATATTTTAGAAGTATGGTTATTCAAATTGTAAAATCGCTAGTACACCATATGATTCAAAAGTTGCCTTAGTCAAGAATAGTTCAAGAGTTCCTGTGTCTCAGTTAAGGTATTCTCAGATTATTGGGAGTTTGCAATATCTTGCTAAAGTGACTAGGCCAGATATTTCTTATTCCGTGTCCAAGTTGGCTAGATATACAAGCTGTCCAAACAAGACTCATTAGGAGGCACTGGATAGAGTTCTTAGATATCTGAAGGGAACTATTTCCCTTAGTTTGCATTACCAGAGATTTTCGGGGGTACTCGATGGGTACAGTGATGCAAGTTTGATAGCTAAGAAATCTGGTTCCAATGGAGTGAATACCCTTGCGGGTGGAGCAGTGTCCTGGAAGTCTTCTAGATAGACTTTGATTACTCGGTCTACTTTTGAGGCTGAGTTGTGTGCACTTGATGCCACAGGGATGGAGGCTGAATGGTTACATGGACTCATGAGTATGTTAATTATAGTAAGCAAGTCGCTTCCTGCCATTTCTGTTCATTGTGATAGCCGTACAACTATCGACAAAGTCAGAAGTGTAAAGTATAATGCTAAAATAAAGAGACACATCCAAGTTAGACTGAAGTCTATAAGGGGCATTGTGTCTGATAAGATTATTGCTATAGAGTTCATTGGAACTCAGGATAATATAGTTGATCGGCTGACTAAAGGGCTTGAGCATGTTGTAGTCCTTAAGTCGAGGTTGGGGATGGGGCTGATAACCCATCATAATTCATAAACAGCGGGAACCCAATACACCTGAGAGGAGATCCCCCGAAGTGTATTCAATGTGGTAATAACAAGTTGTAAGAATGAATTGGTAGTACCTCTACCATATATATTTAGATAGTTATGTATATGAGTCTATCCCTTGTAAACCTTAAGAGGTACTTGAACTGCTAGTTAGCAAGAGTTATTTGAACTCTGAATGGGGTCAAGTTGTTTGACGAGATGATAGATGTACATCTTTGGAGATGCCCAGCTAAGCGAATGTAATTGTGTGGTCGTAATTAGAGGAAAAGGTTATTCCTCGAAACATTTGACGAACAGGATCGAGACATGACCATTAACGTCTCAAAGCCATAGATTGGCACCATAGCCTTTGACTTGTCATCATTTATAGAGTGTGGTTACACCCAACGGATAAAGATTCAAGGTGAAACATTCCATCTGTATCCGGTAGCCATCGAAGTAGAGGACTTAGGAGGGTTCAAACCCGGAAGGGTACCGACTCTGAAAAACATGTCATGTATAAAATCTGGTGTGCAACTTAATTAAGGATTTACGGGGGATTGTTAGAAAATGGAAAGTTTGAGGCATATTTTATATATGTTCTTGATATGATTTCCGGAAGCTAACACTTATAGGTTGTTCCTTGATATGAGGACTTCAACTTTCATATTTGGATCTAAGACATTTTCTTAGTGGAATCCATGAATATATTGCGACAAAGTTGCTTGTTTGAAATGGGTTATGGGGATTTTGTCCCATATTGATATTGTAAAAGAAAGATATTGAGTTTATATAGCATCTTGTGTTAGTGTTGTTTACAACTACTATCATAAGTGGAATGCTTGTGTGGCCTAGTGCTATTGGGAACTCTTATATTTTTCTTTTCTATTACAAGTTTAATTATTTATATTGATTATTTAATTATTAATATAAAATATATTGAGTAAGGATTATTTTAATCATACTATGAATATATTTTGTAATATTAATATTAATTAATCAGGATATAATATAAATAATAAGAAAAACCCATTTTGTTTACTTTTTCTGTTTTGTTACTTGGTGTACCGCATCGAGTAAAATAGAAGAAAAGTAACTTAAGATGCCTATATATTGAGAGGTACACTTGAGATAAATATAACACAAGTCTCAGTGCCTACCTCGCCAACATATATGAGTTGCATAGGTTTTTTGGACAAACTGAGGTGCGAGTCGCCGTTGATCATTGTTGGTTCTGTAACTAGATTGATCTATTGTTGTGTTATCCTGGAAGCGATATTGTTGCATTCCATCACAACTTAAGTGGGGGGCAATAATCTCTTCAAGAACAGTCAAGTCCTCTTGAAGGGTTGGGCGACTCAGCTACTGTGTTCTTCTTCTTATCAGAATTTGGAAAGCGATAAGAGATAAGTTTTCTTTACTTTCTTTGTCAATTACAGTCTTTATAGTTTGTTATTACCTTCGTGTTTTGTTTTGTTAGTTGGTTATTTAGTTATTTGCTTTGTTCTTGTTATTATATATATATATCTGCCCATTGTTGCTGTGTATTTAGTATTATACCCAACACCAACAATGTTGTTTGCATGAATAGATATCCCCTACTAATGGTTGGTCTTCAATGGTAATAATGTGCATAACTTTAAAATCATTAGCAACTGAGTCGAAACCAAATCCAAAACAGTCATCAATCAAGCCATCATGCTCTCTTTCCTCAAATCTACTAGGGAGAAGTGGGATATTGGCCAAACACTGCTTCGTAGCAGGATTCTATATTACAAATTCTATTCCTTCAAACTCGTAATGTCAATTATAAAAACACACTAATCCATTTACGGAGCCAATCATGGCTGTGGACCCTTGAAATAGAGACTCATCTCTAGTCTCTCCATACTTTTTCCTTTCACTAGTCATAACAAGGAGAGAATCTTTGTTGGGATTAAGATCAAGATGAGACTTGATGAAATCAGGGTTATTTGAGATGAGCAAATTCCAGGATTAACAAACTGATTTAAATCTCGAAACAGATTTCATAGGAAGTCGGGGTAGTATCTTGGACTCGATGATTTCTGATGAAAGGAAAGAAAGATTGCAACATCTTTTGACAACCATGTTGAAACAATACAATCGTACTTGTGTTTAATAACGACGAAACACGAATGTATGAATGAATGAATATATATAGGTTGTTTAGTAATCCGAATTAAATTCTCAACTCTGAACACATACATACTCCAGAAGTACTTTTGTAGTACATTCTTAAAATCCCACGTGACTTGTTGAGGGGTAACTAAACGCGTGGCCTTTTAATTAATTAAAATATTGAAATTTCTTATGACAGTTTATCATCGCAAACTGCCTACCGCACAAGTCTCTATTTACATATTAAAAGGTGTGGGTCCAAATATCATTTTTTGGGTAAAATAGTCCTCAATGTCATTTTAAAAAAATATGGCCCTAAATATCACTTCAAAACGGGATCTTTTGTTCCGTTTTTTATAAACCCAAAACGCAGTCTCTCATTTTGTTTTTATTATTATTCAAAATTTTCAACATGAAAAAACGTGTATTCGTGTTACGTTTATCAATTTTTTATGTTTTTTTATGGTAAAACGGGGAATGGAGTTTTGCTTTTTTAGGAAAACTCATGTTCAAGTTCTGTTTTGCATTTTTTTTACCGAAAAATATTAGATAATGTAATGCTTTTTAGCTTAACACGTTATTCTGAGGGATGTTTTGTTAGTATTTTATTGATAATTATAAATATTTTTAAAATTCAAATTAAGAATTGATGAACCTTAAAATATTAAAAAATACTTAATGATCAAGGTCGGTTCGGTTCCTAAGGTTTAGGCCTACCCTAGATTAAATTAGGGTTTAGGCTCCCCTAAACCCTAAACTCTAAATCGTTGTACGTTTCATTAATTTATTTTTTAATATTTCTAAAACTCAAAAGGGATTGGTTTTGACCGGATCGGACGGGGCGAGATTTTCGGGCCCAGGCTTTTTATGCATACTTTATAGTCACAAACTGCCTACAACACAAGTCTCTATTTACATATTATAGGCAACTCCAACTAAAATAGCTATTTCAATTAGTTAAAATAGTATAATGATAAAGCATATTTGAAAAATAATATTAGTTATTATTTTTAAATTTTAATAATTTTATTCATATTTTTTATCTATCTTTTGAAGAAAAAGAGGTTGTAAATGAATTTTTATAAATATTTTTTTTTATTTTTTAAACATTAAACATATGAAAAACTAGTTAAAAAATATTACTTATATATATTACAAAACATTTACTAACTTTTGTTTAGTAAATCCTACTTGCTTTTTGTTTAGTAATGCGTCGTCAATACATACATACTCCAGAAGTACTTTGTACTACATTCTTAAAATCCTACGTGCCTTAGTTTAGGGGTAATTAAATTAGTGAAATTTCTTATTTTTTCTAAAATATTGGAAAATTTCACTTGATGGTTTATAGTCACAAATTGCATACTATACAAGTCTCAGAGTATTTCAAACGGAAATAACTATTTTAATTAACTAAAACAGTATAAAATTATCTAAAATTTATTAAATCAATAAGAAATTTTACTTTAATGATATTAGTTATAGTGATAAGGCATATTTGAAAAATATTATTAATTATTATTTTTAAATTTTTACAATTTTATTGATATTTTTATCTATCTATTGAAAAAAAGAGGTTGTAAATGAATTATTATAAATTTTTTATTTAATACAAGTGAAAATAAAATATACAATTAATAAAGAAATTGATATAATTGTAGTAATTTGAACATTTGAAAAACTAGTTAACAAACATTACCTATATGTTATAAAATATTTATTAATTTTTTATTATATTCGTTCATAAGTAATTTTGTTAAAATGATTTTTTTTATAATAAAATAGTTTAAAAAATTACACCTACCATTAAATGAAATTAAAATATAATATTAAAAATAATACACTCTCTCTCACACACACATATATATATATATATATATATTATAACTATTAAATTATAAATATATATACATGTATACACAAATAACTAGGATTATAGCACGAGAAAACATTAATTTTAGGGAAATGAGGTGGATTAGATATAGATGATGGTTTATCATTCAATATATGTAGCTTGCTGTATTCTAATTATCTAAAATTTTTGTTAATAAGTTTGTGAGTGATCTCTCTTTTACATATTAGGTATATTTATAAATTTTTAATAATGGTTAGCCATGTTTGAAAAATAATATTGATTGTTATTTTCAAATTTTAACAATTTCATTCATATTTTATATCTATCTTTAAAAAAAAGGTTGTAAAAAATCATTATAAATACTTTTTTTTTAATTTTTTTATTTAATAAAGTGAAAATAAAATATACAATTAATAAAAACTTTTTTTCATATAATTATAATAAGAAAGAATGCCAAGAATACCCCATTTTTCAGCCCCAACTGCCCAAAATACCCAGATGCGCACGGACTGCCCAAAATACCGACAGATTACGCATTACATTACTGTGTATAGAACCTCCGGTTTTTTTGTACAGGATACGCATGTGTGCTATGCGTATTCACTTTTTTGAAAAACAAGGAATATGCACCTAAAAACAAAAAAATGAATACGCATTTCACACATGCGTATCCTTTATAAATTTTAAAAAAACGAAATTCGCATGTTGGACATGCGTATTCAACAGGTAATTTGGACACTCCGTCCCGCCAAATGGTATTTTGGGTATTAAGACCCCAAATGGTGGGTATTTTGGTTTTTCACCCTTATAATAATCTAAATATCTGAAAAACTAGTTTACAAACATTACCTATATATATTACAAAATATTTACTAACTTTTTAATATAGTCATTTGTAAGTGATTTTTATAAATACATAACGTACACTAAAAATAGTTATAAATGTAATTAATAAATTTATTTAACAATGAATTTTTTTAAAAAAAAATAATTAAATAAAATTAAACTTAACATTAAATAAAATTAAAATGAAATACTAAAAAGTAATACAAACATATATGTATAATAACTATTAAATTATAAATATATATACATATATAATTACACACATAACTAGGATTATAGCGGGAAAAATATTAATTTTATAGGAAAATAGCATGGACTTAATATAGATGATGGGTTCTCATTTAAGCTCGCTGATTTCTCGTTATCTATAAATTTTGCTCATAGGTGTATCTGTTGGACATGTCTCTTTTTTATATATTAGGTATAAATGATTATGAAAAATGAAATAAAGTGACTGCAATTGTGACTTCAAAGAGACTAACTCACCATTATTTGGTAATATACATTTATTCTAATTTTTCTTAAAAAGAATTAAGAGAATCTTAACTAATTTTTACTATTTATCATTAAAAATTGAAACTGGAAATAATGCATAATTGTAGATGAGTTATTTATTTTCAAGACCTCATGTTATGCAACTTAAAAATAATCGCAAAAAAATTTAGATCAAAAAATGATGTAAAAATATAAAAAGTGATAGAAACTTCTACTAGAAATATGTGATAAAAATGTAAGAGAATCTTTATTTAGTATCATATTAATCCTCCTATCACCAGATTCTAGCCCAACTTCCTCAAAGTCCTTCTGCAGTGCAGCCAAGTCTTCCCTAACCACCACGTACAACAATCTGAGCCTCATAGTTACTTCCACATTTGAACTGAATCTTTATATTACAAATACTCTCAACTGAACACCTTAACCAATCTTGCATATTAACAGTGGAACACAATTTCATAAAGCGTCTTGTTAAGATTGCTGATGTTTGGATTGTTGACTATAATCTCAAATTTATTTGATTTATCCCTTGAAAATCTAAATACATGAATCAAGTCTGTTCATCTATTCATCATGTATCTTATTTATTCATGTAACTTTTTTTGATATAATTGTAAAGATCTAAAGAGCTGAAAAATTAGTTAACAAACGTTACCTATATATTAGAAAATATTTATTAATTTTTTATTATATTCGTTTATAAGTAATTTTGTTAACAATGAAATTTTTTATAATAAAATAATTAAAAAAATTACACTTGACATAAAATAAAATTAAAATATAATATTAAAAAGGGGTTTTGGTCCGCAATCTCGGGTGGTTTAGTAACCACTGGGTGCCCCGCATTGGTTCATTGCGGAAACCAGCATTGGTTCATTGCGGAATACCACCCGCATTGGGACATTGCTGACCTGCATTGGGACATTGCATGCCCGTATTGGGACATTACAGGTGACAACTGCCGCAATGCTTAAAGGCGGTAGGAATTTTATGAATTAATTTTTGCTTCGATAATAACGAAGTTAGAAACCAATTATTCTATGAATGTAGTATTGTTAAAATTGTTTATTGATTGAAAGGTGTCATCTTCCGTCATACTTGTTTTTCTAAAATTTTTTTGAGTGAATTCTAATCAAATTATTTTAATTTGAATTTGAAATATGTCAAAATTATGTATAATAACACATCTGTACTGTTTAATGAAGTTATGATGAATTAAATATTTTTATAAACAATTTTTCCATTTATTATCAATTGTATAATGAGTTAAAAATTTAAAAATAAATTATACATATAATCGGAAAAATAATTAAAATATTAGTTTTAATGAAAAAATAAAAAACCGAATATGGTAACTTAAATGTATGAATGTAGTATTGTTAAAATTCGTAGAAAATTATTCGTGATTCAGAATTCAGTGATCCTGGACTTTTCGGAAAGATCATTTCATTCTCTTCAACTTTCGTGTTTTGTGTTTTCCAAGAAAATGTCATTTAGAGGGTTAAAAAGAGTACATTCAGATCTAGTCAGAATTTGAGGTAAGTTTTCGATCGATCTTTCTAGTGTTTTCAACTGTAACGGCCCGAACTCCCGGACTATTAATTCTAAATCAAAACTAAAACAAAATCCAATTAATACACCGAAATTCTATTATAAAGGTGTCTATTACAAAAGTGCAGCTAACGGAAGTCAAAAGTCAATCTACGCCAAAACATATGGTTCTCGAACTCCAATGCTATCCAACTCGAATATTAAAGAACCTGAAATTGTAAGTAATGAGCTATACAGCCCAGCAAGAAACCAATCGATCCAACTAGTAGGCCAAGTAACTTATACACATATAACAAATAACGATAATCTATATGATACGATATATGAAACAAACATTGGTTTCGGAGTGTATTATGTGTGGGACTAGTACATTCCCTAGGTATCGATCATGTGGACCATAGTTTAAGTTTCACCTATAAGAGATTAGAGAGCCTAGATGTATAAAATTGTTGTGAATTTGGGGACCAAATTTTTTTTAAGGATGGTAGTATGTAATATCCCATAATTTTTAAAATTAGATTAATAATAGAATAATAGAAAAAAAGTATTAAAATTGGATAAGGACTAGGATTTAAAATTTGAATTAGACTAATGGGCCTAAAATTTGGATCAGATTCTAATGCAGATAACTTGTAGGTTAAGATATAGGATTTTGTTTTGCTATAAATACACCATATTCATCTTCCTCGTTTTAATTATCAAAATTTGTAGGGCTCTTCTCAGCATAAATCAATAATCTTGTAAAATTCGCAGAAAAATATTCTTCATTCATAATTCAGTGATCCTAGATTTTTTGGAAAGGTCTTTTCGTTCTCTTCAACTTTCGTGTTTCATGTTTTCCAAGGAAATGTCGTTTAGAGGGTCAAAAGAGTACATTTATATCTGATCATAATTTGAGGTAAGTTTTCGATCGATTTCGCTAGTGTTTTCAAAATTGTGTATTATGCGTGTATATTTGATTATCAAAACTTGCGCTAAGTGATGATATATTTGATAATATTATGTGATACATAATATGTATCGATGTACACATGTGATGTCTAGACAATAATTTGAGATCTTTGATTTGTGCCATGGTTTGTGAAAATATCGAATAAGAACTTAAGACCGTAGTCACCGGATTGTAGTGACAGTTTTACAAAAATTTAGGACCGTTATCACCGGATTGTAGTGGCCGTGGCATGAATTATGGGTTTTTAATTATTGTTGTTTATGTGGTATGTGTATTGTGTGTATCGAACAAGAATATGTATCGAAAGTGTTTGTTTCGTATATCGTATCATATAAATTATCATTATTTGCTATATGTGTATAAGTTACTTGGCTACTAGTTGGATCGATTGGTTTCTTATTGGGCTGTATAGCTCATTACTTACAATTTCAGTTTGTCTAAGATTCGAGTTGGATAACATTAGTGTTCGAGAACTATAGGTTTGGCGTAGATTGACTTTTGGACTTCCGTTAGCTGCGCTTTTGTAATAGTCACCTTTATAATAAAATTTCGGTGTATTAATTGGATTTTGTTTTAGTTTTGATTTAGAATTAATAATCCGGGAGTTCGGGCCGTTATAGTTGGTTTGTAACACCCCAGTCCCACATCGAGGAGATTGGGGACTTATGTTCAGTTTATAAGGCAAAGTACTACTATTATGTACACCAACAAATCATGATCTTTTGGGGGCTTGTGGTGGGCTTGTCGTTACCCAAGTTGGTTAAACTCGGTACAGTATGCTTCGGCTTATTTTCGGACTCGTGATCGGGACTTGACCCGATTTTCGAAAAAGTCTCGGGATTTGACCAGGGTTGTCACAGGAGCGGATAGGGGGGTCGACTGTGAAGCAGGGGGAGCAGTAGCAGCAACCTACAAATTCATTGAATATCAAACATATATACATCTCTAAAACTAAAGAGTTAGACTACTCGAATAACATACTTGAATATGAATAAGTACCTCAATCTGAACAGGATGAGAGACATGTACAGGGATAGCCACAGCATAAGGGACTACAGTCTCATCCTGCATTAGATATCAATAACTCGATCAAACTACATATAATTTGGTGTAGTAGACTACTCGAATAAGTACCTGGCGAGGACGTTTATTGGCTGTCTGTGTAGGTGAATCATGAGAATCAGCAGCAAACTCATGAAATAACAAGATAAGGTACCGATCATACACACATTCACATTCAATATAGTAGACTGAATTTTGGAATGACATAAATGAAACGCACCTCACGTGTACGTTTCTCAGGTGAAGGAGGAGCACTTGGATCAATATGCATATCCTGTGCACGTGAGGGTCTATTAAATTGGGTCTACTGAATGCAGGAACCCCTCCACTCAGTGTTGACTCGATCATAACGAATCAAAAACTTAGGAAAGCACTCATAGAACCAGTCTGGGGGATAATGGCTGTGAATAGCATGCAATGTCCTCATCCCACAGTCAAGCTGCACAAATCATTAATAATTATTAATCATCTAGCTAAACACCCTATAAAATGCAACAATGAAAAAATGAATACATGATTCAAAAATTAAACTAAACTCTAAAACATACCGCATCAACCATGTCTTACTGAGAATACCAGTCACCCGAACTATCTTGCGGGGATCCCCACCCACAAAACGAGCAATCCTCAGCTTACTATGGGTCCCTATACCAGTACATATACGGTTAATGCTCACGTGCTGCCATCTCAACAGGCTCTATCTAGCCATCAAGAAAATCATACCACTCATCCCGGTACTGTCTCAGAGTAGTCATATGCTGGTCCCTCTGCCAATGAGATAACCTATCCCTCCGTAGAGCAGGACTTGTCAATAGGATCATCTGGAATAGGTAAATCCCGGATGAGATGTAAGTACCTGCGACACAGGAAATACAAAGTAAGTTAGAATACAGGGCATGATATGGGCATGATATGCAAAATAATGCGGCAATAATGTCAAATTAGAACTAAGATGCTATAAACTACAATTTAAGAACTAAAATGAAACAATTACAAGAATTATAGTGTCAAATTGGAAATAATGAGAATACAAGGCTTGATATTACAAATCAAGCAAAAAGGACAAGTGAAGGACTAAGATGCTATAAACTACAATTTAAAAACTGAAATGCAACAAATATAAGTAAATACCTCGGATGCACGGTATATCGACTCGATGAAGGAAACAATATACCGCCAATGATGTAGAAAAGATAAGCTCGTGTGGAAAACACAAGATCCTGTTCTAGCCCCCCCTCTAGTAGCTCCGCATATCGTTCCCTTAATTTGTAAAGCCTTGACCCCGTCCTTGTACATTATCTCTCACCCAACTCATCCACTCTTGCATTCTGCCATGCCCTCATCCATACACTTTTGGAGCGTCAAGCTCCCTATGAGTAACTGAACGACCCTTAACAGGGAGGCCCATAATGATGTATACATCCTCGAGGGTGATGGTCAACTCACCAAATGGAAAGTGAAAGGTGTTAGTCACTGGCCTCCGCCTGCAATTGCATTCATATACAAACATCACAAACATTTCCAATGACGATTCAAATAAATGAGAAAACTGATTACAAATTAGTAGCTTTCCACTAAGGTCGTTATCAAACGAATATCGTTCTGAGGTTCTGAACGATTGTTCGTGAAAGCCGAGAAACCCCATAGCCTCAGCAAGTCACGCTGGGGATCAGAAAGTATCCACTGGTGATGATTAGCTGTGTACTGCCGTACATCCAGCCTATCCCGCACACCTCCCGCCCATATTGCAGTACTAATATGATCATTCTGTATCGTCAGGAGTGATCTAACAATAGGCCCGCACTCATTCTCCGTAGTATCTGCAAAGTGCACCATAAAACATTCAAACCCCAATCACATTATAATCAACAAAATCATCATAATTTCGATCAAATCATCATAATTTCGAATTAAACCCTAATTAATTCGAATTAAACCTTAATTTTAAATTATTGTTTTAAGGATTTAATTCGAATTAAATCATCACATAACCTACCCCTAATTTAAACCCTAATCATATTATAATCAACGCAATCATCACAATTTCGATCAAATTTCACAGAAATTTGAATTTTCGAACAAAATCAAATTAGAAACGAACAAAATCACAATGTAATTCGAATTAAACCCTAATTTCGAATTATTTTTTTAATTAATTAATTCGAGTTAAATCATCACATAATATACCCCTAATTTAAACCCTAATCATATTATAATCAACGTAATCATCACAATTTTGATCAAATTTCATAGAAATTCGAATTTTCGAACAAAATCAAACAAGAAAGGAGCAAAATCACAATGTAATTCGAATTAAACCCTAATTTCAAATTATTATTTTAATTAATTAATTCGAAAAATCATCACATAATCTACCCCTAACTTAAACCCTAATCATATTATAATCTACGTAATCATCACAATTTCGATCAAATTTCACAGAAATTCAAATTTTTGAACAAAATCAAACAAGAAACGAACAAAATCACAATGTAATCAATGTGTGTATGTCGTGGTTCGTATTGTTTATTGCGGAAGATGTAATCGTGTGTATGTAACTGTGTGTGTGGATATAAGTGTGTATAAATGTGTGCATAACGGATCTTACCTGGTTGATTAATCGCCTGAAGTGGACTGAAAGCCTTCAATTACCAGAGAATCGATTCTAGGGTTTACAAGTTTGATTTGGGGAAGAATAGAAGTATTTCTAATCTAAACGGGGTTAAACCGAGGTCCCGTCTGCCGCATTGAGCCATTGCGGTAGTGGGTAGTTTTGTAATTTCGAAAATTTTAAGTAATAATTTGTTAAAATAAAGAATTTATTAATAGAAATATATAAATACAAAAAATACATAATAAACAAACAATAAATAAATTAGGAACTTAAACATTAATTAAATTATTTATAAATTTATTATTTATTATTTGACAATTATTTCAAAATAAA